>NC_042621.1:62412220-62680566 GCF_901001135.1 Rhinatrema bivittatum
AATGAATGAGCAAGTGTCCCACTAATAAAACACATGTCATTAGTTTCATTCATTTTTTGTTTTCCCTTAGAAAAGCATTGGCTGCATTATAGAGAATAGAGCCTGGCTGTCCGAGGCTTAGGCTGGTCATGTGGGAGTCTCTATAGCAACCGGCCCTAACGCCTATGACTCATGTGTGAGGTCAGAGAATAACGGGGATCTTTGACAAGGAAACCAGACTGACAGAAAAAGGGAAGGTATCAGAGTGAAACATTTTTCTAAACAGCAAATCACTGCTCTGTCCATTCTTATATGTGCAGGCTTTCTCAACTGGCATTCGGATCTTTCTCTTGAGGAAGAAATATTGATTGCTAGCTGTTGTGTGAGCTCTGTGTTGTTCTATAGACTTCACAATGTTCTAAATACACAGTGAGCACTTGTTCAAAGTCAGGAACATTCTTCAATTTCCAATCCTTTTGGCTTCTGTGTTCATCTGCGTAGATTTTTTATTTCTTTTTACTGTAATACCTAGCTGTAATACTGCCACTGAAGAAGAAGGTTTTGTATGTCAAGGCTCTTCTTCTTTGGGGGAAAGGCAGAAGGTTTCACTTTCTGTCTGCTGTGCAGTGATTTATTTAAGTTTGGACCTGTTGCAGTGAATCAGCAGCTGTACCAGGCAGGCAGCTAGTGCTAGATAGTGCTATGCAAGCTGTGCCTTAGTACCCAAGATAAAAGTTTTTTTCTGTGCTTTCTGTCTGGGTCTGTGTACCAGAGTCAGTGCATTTATAAAGAAAGCAGGCAATCACTGTCACAGGTACAGCTAGCCACTTTGTAGAGTAATATTGTTACTGCAGTACTAATTCACGCATGGCTGTACTCAAACATATATTTTAGCATTCATCATTCTCTGCTTTGGGTGTATGTGTTGTTCAATGCACCAGTCTGAAGAGGAAAATATAGTATATTAAAATAGTACTGTAGTACATTCTTTCTCTGTGTTGTTCACTCTGAGGTAGATTTTCTAAAAGTGCGCCCGTGCATACTTTTGTTCACGCATTAGGTGCAAACAAAAGTACACCGGATTTTATAATATACACACGTAGCCACGTGTACCTTATAAAATCCGGGGTTGGCGCGCGCAAGGGGGTGCACATTTGTGCAACTTGCATGGAGCGAGCCCTGCGCATGCTGCCCGTTCCCTCCGAGGCCGCTCCGAAATCAAAGTGGCCTCGGAGGGAACTTTCCTTCGGCCTCTTCCCACCTTCCCCTCCCTTCCCCTACCTAACCCACCCCTCAGCCCTATCTACACTCCCCCTACCTTTGTCGAGAAAGTTACGCCTGCCAGAGGCAGGCATAACTCGCGCACACCAGCAAGTTGCTGGCGCGCCATCACCCGACCCGGGGGCTGTTCCGGAGGCCTTGGCCGCGCCCCCGGTACGCCTCCGGGCCAGCACCACGCCCCCAACATGCCCCCCAGAATGCCCCGAATGTTGCGCCGCCCCCCGACACGCCCCCTAGTGAAGCCACGGGACTTACGCGTGTCCCGGGGCTTGCGCGCGCCACCGAGCCTATGCAAAATAGGCTTGGTGTGCACGGGGGAGTTTAAAAGGGTTACGCGCATAACTTGTGCGTGTAACCTTTTTAAAATCTACCCCTCTGTGATCACTCAGTTTAGTCAGTGTCATACACATTCACCTGATTGAAAATTATAAAGATTAAATCATCTTATGTCCAACCCATCATTTAAATCCCAGTACGCAGGTACAGCACCTGATAAAATCACATCATGTCGGGCAAACGTAAAGGCCATGGAAAGCCCGCATTTGGGAAAGGATTATTTTATAAGACAACAGTGATTGCCCCAACCAAAATAAAGAGGGATTTTTTAAAATCCAGAACATCAGCAGGAGAGGAAGGCACGTCAAGCCACAATAAATTGAAATTTGGGGAGGAGGATTTGCCAGCAACAGCAGTATCTCGGCCAGACCCTGTTGTGTCGGAGGAGAGGGAATAGGCAGGCAGCAGTTGTAGGGTACAAGCACTACCATAGCCTGTGGAAATGTAAGTACAAGTGGTAAAACCTAAAGCACTGGCAGCACAATCAACCATTAGTGCAGCAAAGGCAGCAAAAGCAGTTATGTCCTCCTCTTCCTCTGAATCAGAGTTTGAAGAATCTCCCTTTAAAGGATTTCCTGAATCAGAGATGGGAGAGCTGTTAACTAAAGACCCTGAATTAGGAGGATTAACGAGTGCTGTTTTAGCCTCCACTTCAGTAATGGAAGGGAGAGAGAGGCAGGATCTGATGTTGGTGAGGGAGAGCAGGCCACACTGACAGTGCAGGAACAGAGGATGACTGAATCCTTTGCCCCAGGATCTCAGGCTCCGGATGTTTCCATTGCCACTTCACTGCCAGCAGCATCATCCCCAAGGATACATAAAAGAGGCAAGGGATCATGAAATAAATCTGTGATCTGGAACCATTTTCATATCAGGGAGGACCCGCACTTTGTGCATTGTTACTATTGCGTGAAGGAGATCAGCCAAGGGAGACAAGTGGGCCGTTTAAATAATTCTGGGATGGAGCATCACCTGAAGATGCAGCATCCCCTTCAATATGCACCTGAGGATAGTAGTAGCAGTAAGCAAGGGACCCCCTTCTGCAAGACAGAAGATACTTTTTGAAAAGGAGACAAGTCAGGTGGCAGGCCAATAATGGCAGTCCCCAGCTAAACCTAAGAAGCGACAGCCCACAATGGAGGAAATGATGTGATTGTCATAGAAAAAGAGGCAGGCAGCATCCAAAGTGATGACTAGGACTATGGTGATATGATCATTTTAGACGATCAGCTGCTGCAGCATGCTATAATTATACAATGTTGGGTTCCATATTAGGTGCTACAACCCAAGAAAGAGATCTAGGTGTCATAGTGGATAACACATTGCAATCGTCGGTGCAGTGTGCTGCGGCAGTCAAAAAAGCAAACAGAATGTTGGGAATTATTAGAAAAGGAATGGTGAATAAAACGGAAAATGTCATAATGCCTCTGTATCGCTCCATGGTGAGACCGCACCTTGAATACTGTGTACAATTCTGGTCGCCGCATCTCAAAAAAGATATAATTGCGATGGAGAAGGTACAGAGAAGGGCTACCGAAATGATAAGGGGAATGGAACAACTCCCCTATGAGGAAAGACTAAAGAGGTTAGGACTTTTCAGCTTGGAGAAGAGATGACAGGGGGGGATATGATAGAGGTGTTTAAAATCATGAGAGGTCTAGAATGGGTAGATGTGAATCGGTTATTTACTCTTTCGGATAGTAGAAAGACTAGGGGGCACTCCATGAAGTTAGCATGGGGCACATTTAAAACTAATCGGAGAAAGTTCTTTTTTACTCAACGCACAATTAAACTCTGGAATTTGTTGCCGGAGAATGTGGTTAGTGCAGTTAGTATAGCTGTGTTTAAAAAAGGATTGGATAAGTTCTTGGAGGAGAAATCCATTACCTGCTATTAAGTTCACTTAGAGAATAGCCACTGCCATTACCAATGGTTACATGGAATAGACTTAATTTTTGGGTACTTGCCAGGTTCTTATGGCCTGGATTGGCCACTGTTGGAAACAGGATGCTGGGCTTGATGGATCCTTGGTCTGACCCAGTATGGCATGTCCTTATGTTCTTATGTTCTTATGTTCGGGTATTTACTGCAGCAGTTAGCACCAAACTATAAAGTGCCCTCCAGGACCATGTTCAGCAGAAAGGTCATCCCCAGTTTGTACAAACATTGCCGTAATCATATCCTCCATAAACCTGTCTTACTCCAACCATAAGCACTTCGGCCTGACCCTTCCAGCTGCAGCATCCCATTCTCCACCATATCCCCTGAAGCTTATTGAATCTTGCATAAGCCCGACTTGCTGCAACCATGAATACTGTGGCCTGACACTTCTAGCTGTAGCATCCCAAGCTCCACTATATTCACCCAGGCCTGACATATCCTGCATTAGCCTGTCTTGCTGCAACCAAGACCACTGTGGCCTGACACGTCCAGCTGCAGCATCTCATGCTCTACCATATCCACTCAGGTCTGATGTATCCTGCATAAGCATGTTTTTCTTCAACCATAACCTGTGGGACCTGACACTTCCAACTTCAGCATGCCATGTTCCAATCATATCAAAACAGTCTTAGCAAGACTCAAGAACCTTAATAATTTCCAATGAATTTTGTAGTCCCTAAAAATGCTACGTTTTCTACCTGCAAATCTAGTTTGCAGATGTCACATGGGCCTGCCACTGACAGCACCACAGCTTTGGGGGTGTTACAGATACACTTCTTGCTGTTTTGTTCTGCTCCTACCATTCCAATTTTTAAAAATGTTTAACCGACATCACTTCTGCTGCTACTTCCCCAAGCCATTCTTGCCACATTATGGTGCCCTCTCACTCTGCTGCTATGTGCATGTGCGAGAACTGGCAAACTCCTCTGGGGGGTGTTGTGGATTCCCTTTTCACTGTGTTGCTCTGCTCTTACCATTCCAGTTTTTAAGATATACCACTCTTGGTACCTGAAGGTGCTTCCTACTACTCCAGTTGTATTCAAAGTTCTTGCTAAATCCCCTTCTCTTACAGAACTTGCCCACTTTTCATCATGCCTTAGCCATACCTTGCTTTGTGAACTTACTGAAACACTCCTCGGGATTTTAATACCATTCTTCAACTATGGAACTCACCTTCTTGAAATGTTATGCTCTTACCATGGCTATTAATTCTTTTGCACACTTGCTGCACTGCTCCATGAACCGAAACTGATTTCATGGCCCACTTACAGTTCCACTGGACTGCACACTTGGGTACCTCCCTACCTATGATATGCGTGGCTTACTTGGTGACACAAACATATCCTACTGGTAGGCCTGGTGTGTTCACTAGGCGAAGTTAGGTGGGTGCCTATGGTGTCGACCAGTAGGGGGCGCCGAAGAACAGCCATGTGTTGCTGCAAGTGGAGCCTATTCTGCTCAGGGCAAAGTGCAGTAAAGATTTGTGGGGCCATGAGCAGCGCCAAACCTGCTTGTGACCCCGAGAAGCACACAGTTGGCAGCGCAATTGAGGTAGGAATCGGGGCAAGACTGAGGGGTGGCAAGACGGGGGGTGGTGCGACCAGGGGAGGGCGGGATGGCACGATGGGGGGGGGGGGGGGGACAACGCAAGGCAGAAGGATCTCCTTGGGTGCATTATACTCTTATACCGGCCCTGCCTACTGGACTGGTGGATCAACCAGCTTCAGCCATACTTTGACAGGGAGAAGTATCCCCTCTATGGATTTCTTTATGCTGTAATGGAATGAGTGGCATCTCCCATGCCACTCTGCCTTAATGTTATACACCCTCATCCTACACCTTCAGATCCTTGTGCCACTTGGACTTGCTGACATGTGCAGATTTTACACCTTGGGATTTTTCACTTCTTTCTAACACTGTACCTTCCTGGCATACTCCAGCTCTTACACCTTGAGGTCTTCTTGCCAATCTGGGGTGCTGCTGTGCACCTCTTCTATGCTTTTGATATCTTGAATCCACTCTTTCTGTTTCTTTGTCCCTTTCTCTGTACCTTGAGATTTTTCCTGCCACGTTTTCTGTTTCGTTTCCTCTTCATGGCGCCTTAGGGGGCTGATGCCCCTTTTGGTGCCACTTTGCTTCTAGTGAGGTCATCAAGTGTTCATGACACTATTTCTGCATTGGCTTCTTCTTTTTGCACCTTGGGCTGTTCCTCCTCTTTCTGCTTCTTTGTTCCCCATTTACATTGCTTTAAAGAACTCCTGCCAAACCTGTAAGCCAGGCACCTCTTTGCAGAGCCTTAAGCTACTGTTTATGTCACTTTTGATGCCACTTTGCCACACTCTAATTTTGCACTTATTTCTCCCATCTGATGATGTCTTCTCACAAGTTTCATTAGAATTGATTTAAAAAAAAATCAATATTTTGGATCCTAGAATAGATTGTAATGCTTCCTCCATAGGTTTTAATACAAAACGAATAAAACTAAAGAAACTAATAAAGCTTTTTTTTTTTTTTTGCATTGAAATTAATTAAACGAATATGGGTCCCATTGAACTGAATGAACCAAATGAAACTAATATTTTCCTTCTGCACATCCCTATCCATTACATTTTATTCTACATGTAACCTTTGCTGTACTCTCTAGAAAGTTGCAGGGGCTTTTCGGCTATTATACTTCCCATGCTGGGAATGTACCACTCAGTAACAAGGCTGAGTACTTATTCTCCCAGACCATGGTAGGGATTCTTCAATGATTAGGAAAAAACTAAAAATTGCAAAGGTGGAATTTACATCAGGCATGGACGTTGTTTAAAAAATACCATCTTGGAAGTCCATTCATTTTCCTTTATAAGTGATTTACTCCCTCACACATGAATTTTCAAATGTTACTTAGGTAAATGTAACATATTATCATAGCAATTTTCAAGTCATTTATCTGCGTTAAGTACTAGGGATGTGAATCGTTTTAGGACGATTAAAATTATCGTCCGATAATTTTAATATCGTCTTAAACCGTTATGGAACACAATACAATAGAGATTCTAACGATTTATCGTTATAAATCGTTAGAATCGTGAGCCGGCACACTAAAACCCCCTAAAACCCACCCCCGACCCTTTAAATTAAATCCCCCACCCTCCCGAACCCCCCCCAAATGAGTTAAATAACCTGCGGGTCCAGCGGCGGTCCGGAACGGCAGCGGTCCGGAACGGGCTCCTGCTCCTCAATCTTGTTGTCTTCAGCCGGCGCCATTTTCCAAAATGGCGGCGAAAAATGGCGGCGGCCATAGACGAACACGATTGGACGGCAGGAGGTCCTTCCGGACCCCCGCTGGACTTTTGGCAAGTCTCGTGGGGGTCAGGAGGCCCCCCACAAGCTGGCCAAAAGTTCCTGGAGGTCCAGCGGGGGTCAGGGAGCGATTTCCCGCCGTGAATCGTTTTCGTACGGAAAATGGCGCCGGCAGGAGATCGACTGCAGGAGGTCGTTCAGCGAGGGTTCCGGCGCCTCGCTGAACGACCTCCTGCAGTCGATCTCCTGCCGGCGCCATTTTCCGTACGAAAACGATTCGCGGTGGGAAATCGCTCCCTGACCCCCGCTGGACCTCCAGGAACTTTTGGCCAGCTTGTGGGGGGCCTCCTGACCCCCACGAGACTTGCCAAAAGTCCAGCGGGGGTCCGGAAGGACCTCCTGCCGTCCAATCGTGTTCGTCTATGGCCGCCGCCATTTTTCGCCGCCATTTTGGAAAATGGCGCCGGCTGAAGACAACAAGATTGAGGAGCAGGAGCCCGTTCCGGACCGCTGCCGTTCCGGACCGCCGCTGGACCCGCAGGTTATTTAAGTCATTTGGGGGGGGTTCGGGAGGGTGGGGGATTTAATTTAAAGGGTCGGGGGTGGGTTTTAGGGGGTTTTAATGTGCCGGTTTTGCGATTTTTCGATTTTTCGATTTTTCACGATTTTTCACGATATTTTACCCCCCCAAACGGCAACAATACGATTCCCTCCCCCTCCCAGCCAAAATCGATCGTTAAGACGATCGAGGACACGATTCACATCCCTATTAAGTACACTTAATGCAGATAAAACATATTGACAATTCAATGGTGTATATTGTAGCAATTTTCAAAAGCTTGCTTATATGGGTAAAGTACATTGAAACATATAAAACCCAATTTTAAGCACATAAATGCTTTTGAACATCAGGCCTTTAGAGCAGGGATATTCTCCACTCCATGGCCAGTTTCTGTTGTTACATGTATAAATCACAAAGTAACATTCATAGTTATAACTCAACAAAGAAGCAAACAAAAATTGGTTATAGAGGTGGTAGGCATTAGTAGCAATCAAGTGACGTTGTCTAGTACACGTTAGCAATTGATCTTGTACATAAGGCAAAGTGTATGGGTAATTAAAATGATTGTCTTCGCATCTTAGTCAATCTTTCATTCTCTTTTTTTATTTATTCTTCATGATTCGTTTATTATCTTTTGTCCTCCTTGTCTTTGTGGCTTTGTATGTTCTGATGTTTTTAAGTTGTTATATGCGTTTTTGAATAGCCATGTTTTTAATTTGCATGTAAATCTCTTTCTAGCTGGTAAACTCCGTAACGTCTCAGGCAAAGAATTCCAGAGCTTTGGACCTTCTATGGAAAACATGTGATCTCTTATTTGCATCAGATGGATTCTCTGTATTGTGGGGATAGTCAATAGTCCTTTATTTTGAGATCTTAGTATTCGCTGAGGATTGTAAGGTTGTAGTGTCTCCCCTAGTAAGCTGGTGTTATTGGAGTGAATGATGTTGATTTGAATATTATCATTAGTACTTTATAGTAGATTCTGGATTGCGTTGGCAATCAGTGCAGTGACATCAGTGAGGGTGTAGTGATCATATTTCCTAGAACCTAGTAATAGTCTTGCTGCAGTTTTTTGGTTTTTTTTGTAATAGTTGTAGTGGTTCAGTGAAGTATCAGAGGCATCACCATAGGACTGTACTTTATGGCTATCTATACCTACCGTATTACTGAACTCTATAGCCAGCCTTCCCCCTTCCCCAAACACCTTTGCAGAGACAGGAGAATGTCCTTCTGCTTCTCTCTACAACCCCTACTAACCAGAATATTCTCAGGCTTCTCTGACTAGCATCCTGGACTATACCATTGGGCAACTCCTAGCGGGGGATTCTGTCTAGTCAGTACTCTGACAACCTCAATATGTCCTCTGGTGGGAGGAGCATAGACCTTAGTGAAGGGTTCATAAGCACTTTTACATACATTATGGGTTTTATTTTCAAACATGTTCAAGCATCTGGCCTGTTTATGTATTTATTATAATCCCATGTGCACTTCACTTTTTGGACTGAAACAAACAAATTAATTTATAAGATTGCACAGCTAGGGAAAAATGAATGGAAAAATGCACAACATTTCTTTTTACTCATTTGAATACAATGCCTTATTCAGTAAAGATTTTTTTTTCATAGGCAGAGATTAGGAAAAGTCATTTAGAATAAGACCCATAGAGCATTATGGAGGTAATACAGAACTGTCTTGGAAGCTTACAGGAGACCTACAAGCTGAATTTCCCTCTGAAAATTCAAGGCATTGTTAAGCATCAGGAGTGCTTTTGCACTCTGGGTGGGGGGGAAAGACAATTCACTCAAGTAACTGCTTAATGACCCGGGCAAACTCCTCTGAAAATTACCCACCCCAAGTACAAATGTTAAGAAGTTTTTTTTTTTTGGGGGGGGGGGGAGGGGGATTTAAAGATGCCACCTCCAGGATCGTCTGACCGTGGGAAAATCTTGTTTTCCTGCAGATCCCCGTTTTTGTTTTTTTAAGTGAAAAATCGTTTTTCCGGTTAGTGCGCGCTACTAACTCATGTTAGCGCGCACTAACAAAAATAGCAAAAAGAAACAAAAAATAATAAAAATAAACAGTTTTTTTGGGTTAGTGCGCGCTAACATGAGTTAGCGCGCACTAACCCAAAAAACGATTTTTACGAAAATTCAGGTGGAAAAGTGATCATTTCTTTTTTTTACCCAATATATTAATGAATTTAGAAATATCGTACGATATTTCAATTTGTTAGAAAAACAATTCACATCCCTACAGATGGTATCAGTGTCTGACTTAGCTGGTTTAGAAGGGGTCACTCAGTCCTGGAGCCTGCATCACACCTTGCCACCCAGGTTACAATGCTGCGGTGGCTAAAGGAACGCTGTATCCATTTTTGAGTCCTGATCATATCGTTAGGCAGTGTCTCTTTGTTAAATGTTGCGGGTCTATCACAGCACGGCGGCATTTTGACTCATCAACTTCCCCGGGGCAGATATGACGCTGTTGCTTCAGGCTCAGTTGAGTCCTTGACATCTTCAGGAGATGACACAATTCCCTGTTCTCTGGAAGTACAGGACACTATCCAGATTCTAAAGGTTAGGCAAAGATTTGGCTAAACCTGCTTTTGTATCACTGGATAATTTGCGGTCAACGCTTGCCATGAATGAAAATTCTGCTTCTTTGTATGCTATTCTGACTATAGAATAGCATAAAATATTGCATCGAACAATGTTTGGAAAGTTTTGACAAGAAATTGTGGTGCAGATTTTCAAAGGGGTACACGCGTAAGATATGCGCGTACCCCCCGAAAACCCGCCCCAAGTTCCCCCTGCGCGCGCCGAGCCTATGTTGAATAGGCTCGGCGGTGCGCGCAAGCCCCAGGATGCGCGTTAAGTCTCAGGGCTTTCCTGGGGGGGGGGGGGGGCATGTTGGAGGCGTGTCGCGGCGGCATGGCATCCAGGGGCGGGGCCACAGGCGTGGTTCTGGCCCAGGGGTGTTTCGGGGGCATGGCTGAGGCCTCCGAAACCGCTCCCAGGCTGGGGAATTGCGCGCCGGCTAGCCTGCCTCAGGCAGGCGTAACTTTTCTAACAAAGGTAGGGGAGTTTAGATAGGGCTGTGGGGGGGTGGGTTAGGGAGGGGAAGGTGCAGGGGGTGGAAGGAAAGTCCCCTCCGAGACCGCTCCGATTTCGGAGCGGCCTCAGAGGGAACGGAGGCAGGCTGCGCGGCTCGGCGCGCGCAGGCTGCCGATTTTGGGCAGCCTTGCGCGCGCTGACCCTGGATTTTAAAGGATACGCGCGGCTACGTGCGTATCTATTAAAATCCGGTGTACTCTTGTTCGCGCCTGGCGCGCAAACAAAAGTACACGCGGGCGTACTTTATTAAAATCTATTCCTGTGTGTTGATGAAAAATCTTTAGATAAAGTAAAAGCAGCTCAGGTTAGTGTAATTAAGGATATATCAATGTATTCTCTACATGTAGAAAATTTTCAAAATTTTTCCAGGTCCATAAATTTGCACACTTTAAATTTTCCAGAATCTCAATTAATTTATCCAATCAAAACTGTTTCAAAGTTGCATGAAAGAGATATTGCAGATCCCTGTGGATGCTTTATGGCCTTTCTCAAGAACTTATTTGCCGGTTTCTAGTCAGTTTTCCAATGAGAAGGAACCAGTTTGTTAATCTATCAGAGTTTCTGGAAACTTTGAATGAAGTAATTTCTCTCTAGTATTTTTTGCCTTTTTACAAGACTGAGGCAATACTCTTCATCTGTTTTGTTTTTTTTTGACACCAAGCATCTCTTTTTAAAGGTCAGATACCTGTGTGTGTTTCTTGATTTAGCGAAGGTAACGCAAGACCGCAGGAGAACGTTTCTGGCCATGAGAGCTGAAGTTGGGTCGTTAGCCTCATCCTGTACAGTTTCTCATCTTTGTAAATGTGTTATTTTGCATGAAAATAAATACCTGTTTACGATCCCTCTTAGCTGAGGGAATTCTTAGACGCTAGACTCAATGTTAGTCATTTGCCTGTTCCTTAAAGGTGACTTAATATTGAAGAGGCAGTGTATTAGTCTGGATGATAGCTTATCTATTTCCTTATTCTGTGTACATTATATATTAGGCTTAGTGCTCCTGGGTCTTTTCTTTTCCCTCCTATATTGTATTGCAGACTAAATTTAGACTAACGTGCTATTGTTTTTCTTTTTTCCTCCCTGTTTATTAGCAATGATAAATTTCCCTTAACATGTGTTAGCCTTAAATTTCTTTCAAATTTGTTTACATTTGATAAGTATATTGCAATCAATAAAAACAGTTAAAAAAAGAAAGTGTTGTGTGCAGATGACATCTCTTCAGACTTATAAGGCATCCCCATAAGTTGAAGTTAAAAAGAAATTGATTTGTGGGGAAACTCTGTATCTACTCAAGTGGCAAAAATGTATCTATTTGCAGAGTAGTTTCAAGAGACAAATATAAAAGCTACATTATTTTATTTTATTTTATTTATTGGTTTTTATATACCGCCGCTCATCAAAGATATCACGTCGGTGTACATAGAACAAAAATACGCAGTTGCGTGTACATATAACAGTATAATAATATCGGAATTCCACAATAAATTAAAACAGTAAAATACAATATCAAGAACAACTTAATTAACGGAATATTAGATAGAAATATAGAGTAAAATAAATGTGATTGCATGACAATCTAGTATCAAGGCGAAAAACTGGGGGTATAGGAGGGGTGGGGAGCAAATTGGAACGGGAAGGAAAGAGAAAGGGTAAGGAAGGAAAGGGTTATATACATATGTACAGTTATATACATATATACATATGTACTAGGGGTGTGCATTCGGATTGACCGCATTAGTAAAACGCAACTCATATTTTTTTTTTACTTAAAAAATTGATTCGACATAAACGATCGGATTTCCCACATATCGAACATAGATATGTTCGATATGTGGGAAATCGCGATTGTTGAGCCAAAAAAAAAATATAAACCCCCTCACCCTCCTTAATCCCCCCCCCCCCCCCCGACTTACCACAACTCCCTGGTGATGGAGCGAGGAGTGAGGACGCCATTTCTGCAATCCTTGGCGAGAAGCATGTGACGTCGGCGGCACGTCGAGTGACGCCGGCGTCACGTGATTCCCGGCTCGTTCGCGCCGGATGGCTCGTTCGGCCCAAAAAGAACTTTTGGCCAGCTTGGGGGGGTCAGGAGGCCCCCCCAAGCTGGCCAAAAGTTCTTTTTGGGCCGAACGAGCCGTCCGGCGCGAACGAGCCGGGAATCACGTGACGCCGCGTCACTCGACGTGCCACCGACGTCACATGCTTCTCGCCAAGGATTGCAGAAATGACGTCCTCACTCCTCGCTCGATCACCAGGGAGTTGTGGTAAGTCTGGGGGGGGGGGATTAAGGAGGGTGAGGGGGTTTAAATTTTTTTTTTGCACATATGTACATATACCCAACTCATTGGATTTTTTTTATGTCCATATTGGCCGCAAGTGGGACCCCCTTTCGGACATAAAAAATATGAACATAAAATTTTGCTCTGCACATCCCTAATATGTACATCTCTTCATATCTGTCATGAAAACTTGATCATGCTGCTTCTGTAGGTGCTGTAATTATATTATAACCCCCTTCTGATTCTCTATTTTTCTCATTTATTTATTTATTTTTAAATATTTGCCAAGTGAAAAAAGACTCAATTTTCATACAGTTTTCCCACTATAGCTTTAGAAGTCTATTAAATGAATCATTCATCTCATAGATTCTCAAGGTGCATAACAAGATCAACGCATTGTGGTCTGAAACTGTACAAACCAAGAAAGAATCATTCAGCTAAGGAGGGAATCCTTCAACACTTCATTCCATATAACTGCACAATAATACCAGAAAATGTGTCCTCTGGATAATGACACAGTAGATTTTTTTTTTCTTCTTCTTGCAGAACTTCAAGTTCAGCTGAAAGTCATGAATTGAGCAGAGTAACGAAAATTAGCTCATAATGGACATTTTTAGCTTACACCTAGGACCAATCCAAATAGAAAGCTTCAGCTGTGCAGGGGCCGTTATGCAGGTGTAAACCCTGAATCGCCTAACTGGATTATCCAAGCTGGAGGTTCTGCACGAGTTAAACACCCTGGGGCCTGATTGATCAAAGGTTTTTCCCATAGGCTCGGAAAAGAAGGCCACGATTGCCATCTCAAATCGGGCTCTTGGAGAGTTATATGAATGATATTAACTTGAAAGGTAAATGAATGTGAAGTTAGATTTGGTTACATATTTTATTCGATTTGGTAATCCTTATTTTACATATTTTATTAACAATTCTGGTACCTGATTTATAAATACTTTAGAAGCTATCACGATTATTGAAACGGGAAAAGAGCCTAAAACACGGAAAATTTGACTTAAATATTTTCTTTTCTTACATAAATTAAAATCAAAGCTACCTCATCAGCCTGAGCTAACTTTTACCAGAGTTTAGTGTTTATCTTTTCTGCTGTCCTTTTCTCTGCAGGTTTTCTTATTCTTTTATAGGGATGTGAATTTGTTTAAAATGAATGGCACGTCTGAACCCAAAATAACCTTACCTGCAAATACACAATGTTTTGGGGGTATTTTAATTATTTTTACTAAAATGAAGCCTCCTTGGGCCTCCTGGGTCCCCTCTTCTGCTTTCCAGGGGCCTCCTGGAGGCTTCCTGGATCCCTTTGACCCCCCCCCCCTCCCCCATGCCCGACCCCTACCAATCTGCCGGGAATAGGCCTACCTAGCAGGGCTGAGACAGATTGAGCAGGGGATCTCCTTGGGCCCCTCTGACCTGCCTTCCCACCCCTCTGGAATTCAGCTGACCCGGGGACCTCCTTCGCTTCTGCCTGCCGCGTCTGTTTAAAGATGGCACCCAGCTCTGAGACTGATACCACATATAACATCGAAGTGCCAACTGTCTCAGGGCCTTGCCCATGCTATTTTTTTATTTTGGTTTTTTTTTTAAATGTTCATTTTGCTTTGGCAAACAAACAAAACAGAAATGAACCAACAAAAAAACAACAAAAAAACCCTCGCCAAACCCTCCAAAATGAAAAACAAAGTTCTTCTGCACATCCCTAGTCTTATAGTCCTCTAAAACTATATGTAAATATAGGTAGGAAGCTGCCAGCCTCTGTGTATTTTGGAAAATTGGGTGGGGGGGGGGGGGGGGTGCCCTCCTCTGGTGCTATGACCTGCAATGTTTTAAAAAATTATTTTGAGGGATTTTAGGAGGTGGGGGGATTGAGTCTACAGGCCCCAGAAGCCTTTTCTTTGGTCTACTTAATCGACTATATTTTGAATATCACCAGTTACTTTATTTATTTATTTGGATGGTTTGATTCCAGATTCCACAGTTCAAGACGGTTAAGGTTAAAGTTAGCCGGGTACAACTTTAAACTTAACTTGTTATATATCCAAATATAGCCAGTTGGGTTTAAAAGTTATCAGGGCCACATTACCTGGATAACTTTAGCTGACAATATTCAGTATGAGATTTGTCCCACTGAATATCCTTGACAGATTATCTGGTTAACTTTATTTGGATAACTTGTCTGCTCCTCCGCTTTCTGAATATGGAGCTTTTAGGGCCCTAAGTTTGGCTGATACTGGGCACCTAATTTAGGTGCCTACATTTAGGGACTTGTCTTCTTTTGAATGATGGCCTCTTAGCTACTAAATGATCTTAGCTTGCGTATTAATCTATTGCATAGGTCTCACAGTAATAGACTAGATAATGGCAGATAAAGACCAATTGGTTTATCCGGTCTGCCCAGTTATTTTGGTCTCAAGATGTAGCCCACCTGCAAGCCAGAGAAACTTCACTACTTGTAAGAGATTGCTCCTTATCATTTATATTATTGGAAACCTGTGCTTCACTGTTGTATATTGATCTATGACATATAATTGTGTAGCATACAAGCCCAGACAAATCATCCTGCAAAGATCAGGGCGAAAAGGAAATCTATGTACAAAACAAAGAGCAGAGGATGCTTTTTTCTTTGAATAGTCTCAGCTCCCAGAGGTCGGCTGCCTGTTTCTTGTGAAGGCAGCTTCTAAATATCCTTTCCTGTTTCAGGGGAGGTGGGTTAAAACACAAACATGCAATGTTTTGATGATATGAAAGTTTATTACATTAAATAATCTCCAGAACGAGAATAAAAAGTAAATCTTCACGGACTCGTTTTCTAATTAGTAAAGCTCTTATTTCATCTTTAAAATAAACTCTGCATGAATGTATTTGTTCTTTAAAAATATACTGAATGTTATTAGGGCAGCAAGCACTTCTGAGTGTGTAGTAAAAAAAAAATTATATTACTTTATATGCCAGTAGATGTAATACATTTAGTTTTACCTTATTCCACTACACATACAAATATAAATCTGTCTTACCATACCTAATTGTGGCTTATTACCTGCTTGTTAAAAGTAAACGACTTTGATCTCATACAATTATGCATAAAGAAATACTTAATGAACCTGAAATATCATACCAAAGCTTTTTTTTTAAACAGCCATTTGAATGATCTTTCTGCCTAGGTGGTTGTTTGCTAATATCTTAGAAACAATTACGATCAAAGGAATTTGCAATCTTGATAGTCTTTGATTGCAGATCAGATTTTAGACATACAGATAGCTTGTTCTCCATGTTTTATCTGGAATGATTAACAAATAAGTCCACAAAACTCAAGAGGGTATCCTTTGAACTAAAACACTTCTACCAAAACTGAACTATCTTTATATAACCCACAGAGCTCCTGAGTATTCATTTTTCACTTGAGTTTAACCAATTTCAGTACAGATCTCGATTCCAAAGAGAAAAGGGCTAGGGTTTGTAACCAGCCAATAACATTTTATCTCACAATGGACAGCTCCTTGCACTCCGATTGAGCCAATCTAGTCTGAACCTGCTACCTCCAACTGATATTCTATGTGTTGAGCTCTCTGCATGTCTCACAGATCAACAAAGAATTGTTAGAAGGTTATTTTTTTTTTAAAGAGAAATATTTAAGGGCTTGAAGATTTAGAGTAATACAAAAGAAAGAAGACTAAGTGATGGTCAGGAAGCAGCTAAACACCCCAAAACTACAGTGCTAGCTGCAAGCAGTGAGTATAAGAATTGGAGACTGGAGCAAAATTGGATTCATAATTATAGGGATATCATTAATAACTAGAAATTTCAAGACTATAGGGATTCACAGAAGAACATTTTTCATTTTGGTTTGTTCATTCATTTTGAAGGGCACCTCCATTTCTTTCATTAGTTTCAAATGAAAAAATAATTTTGCTTGTTCATTTTAATTAGTTTGACATTATAGTCAATGGGGGTAGTAATGTAATCTATTTTGAGGGGTCCTAAATTGGAAATTTATAATTATTTCTAGACATTATCAGAAGGGTGAAGACATGCCTGTTCATCAAGACTATGTCAACATAACACCCAAAGTGGATTGAAGAGCCCAAGGACTTGCAATGAGGCAAACAAGTACCAACAGTGGCAGGAGTTCTCCAAGGCATCATCAGAGGACCAAAAACAGTATGAAGATTGGCCATATCACCCCAAGATTTCAAAGAGAGGCAAAAGGCAGCAACAGTGGCATGAACCCCCTCAAGGCTGTATGTGAGTAGCAAAATGGCACCTTGTGGCATGAATAGCTCAAAGCACCATGAAGGGGGAACAAAGCACCATAAAAGGAAGAAAATCCCTCAATAAAGGAATAGAGGGTGAGAACAACTGAAAGGGTATTATGAAAACCCCAAAGCATCATGAGAGGAACAAAGCAGTCACCCAGAGGGGCAAGAATACCCCAAGGCTCCAAATGAGGAGCAAAGGTCGTCAATCAAATTGATACAGAGCCTTAGGTAGGGAGAAGCAAGAGGAAATCCCTAGAGGAGCCCTGATGTCCTTTCTAAAGGAGCTGGCTGATAGGGCTCCTATTGTATCGCATTGCATGGAATATCATCACACATTTAATCAGCTTAAATGGACTATGATAGATAAAATCGATATCACAAGAAATGGTGGAAATCTTTTGGCACCATTGAATTACCAGAAACAGTACTGGATTCATACTTTACAAATCAAGGCCTAGATTTACTATTCTCGCAGAGAATAGTGAATCTCGTGGTACCGGGGGGCGAGGTGGCAGAGCAGGGGGCGGGCCTTTGAAAGCCAGCAGCGATTGCACCACCGCGGTGCTATCACTGCCGGCTTTCACACCCAATAGCACCACCGTGAAAAAGATTAAAAAAAAAATTTGTGGCACTGCGAACACAAACATATAGGGTGGCTGGCGGGGTGTTTATGATTATAATTTGTACACTATTTGGTAACCGGGATGGTACCTGAAAATAATGCAGATATGAAACTATCACCACTCACTCATTAAATATTTTATGATGCGACTACACAAAGCAGTTTTTATCCACAGTGATAAATAAGTTATAGAGGTGGTTTCTGTGTTTGTTGTTGTGAAATCACTAAAATTCTAAGCACATTCAGAATATGTAAATGGTGACTTTTTTCTATCTATCTGTTCTGCTTATATTTCTTCCTGCTGACTGAGGACATTTGTGGATAAACTACCCAGGCCTGGATTTTTCAATAGACACACTAGCCCTATGCCTAGGATAGCAAAAGTCTGGGGGGGGGGGGGGGGGGCAGCACGTAGGCTGAATATTTACTGCCTTCCAGCTGTGCAGAATTTTAACTAAGAACAGCTCTCAGTTTCTTTATCCAGTTCCTCCCCTTCTCCCTTTTCTCAATTCCAGAACTTTCCTCCCTCTCCCTCTGTTTCTCCCATTCCATATTCCAAAATCTGACCCTCCCCACCCCGAGTTCACCTTTCCCCATCCCCAGTCCTTCCTCTCCTCATTGCTAAGATCTTTTCCCGGAACTGATACTTGAGATCCTTTTTCTTTACCGAATAAAAGGGAAATGAATTATACTGACATAAACAAAGTTTACAATGTAATAGGAAAGCTGGAAATATTTATCAGTGTACTTCAGAATTTTCACATTTTTGGCACAGAATCTACTCTGGCTCAGTGTCTTTGACCCATTCTCTGTTGTCTGAACTTTTTGGGGGTTGGGAAGTGGGGGTAAGGTACAGTAGCACCATCAGTGCCTAGGAGTGACAAAATCCTAAATCTGTCACTGAAACCACCCAAGCATCATCAACAAGAGCAAGACCCCTGTGATTCTGGGGAACTGGTAGACAGAAGTAGTTTGTGCAGTGTAAGGGCAAAGCAGGCAGATGAAGTCAATGCATTTAGGCCTCTGTGGTGATATTTTGAACCTGGCAGACAGAAGTAATGTGTGCAGCGCATGTAGGCCCCAGGGGTGGAGTTTGGGGAAAGGCAGGCAGATGGAGTCAGTGGATATAGGTTCCTGTGGTAGTGTTTGAAGCAAGACAGGCTGACGTTTGATGTTTCAGGCCCCCGTTTAGGAGAATAGCAGGCTGAAGCTGGAAGTGTCATGCCCCAGTCGTGATGGTGGAAGCATGGCAGGCTGAAGCAGGATGTGTCATGCCCCAGTGGTGGTAGTGATTGTGGTATGATAGGATGAAGCAGGATATGTCAAACCCCAGTGGTAGTATATGGGCAAGGCAGGCTGATGGAGTCAGTGTATATTGGCCCCAGTGCTAGTTTTGAGGATGCAGCAGGTATCAGGATTCTCTATGTTTTATCCCTTGGCCTGGCACTTTGGGCCTAGGAGGCAGCAGCTGTGTATATATAGAGGAGTATGACCCAACTGGTGGTGCTGTGGACACACCAGGTATCTCAATTTGGTGTGTTTCAGCCCTTAGTGGCATTTTGGGCCTAGGAGGCAGAAGCAGCATATTAGGAGGAGTTTGGCTCCAGTGGTGGTGTTGGGAACACAGCAGGAATCTGGATTCTGTGTGTTTCAGCACTTAAGCTGGCATTTCAAGCCTAGGAGGCAGCAGCAGCAGCAGGAGCAGCAGCAGCAGCAGTGTGTTAGGAGGAGTGTGGCCCAACTGGTGGTGCTGGGGGCAAGGCAGGTATCCGGATTTGGTGTATTTTGGCCCTTGACTTGGCATTTCATGCCTAGGAAGCAGCAACATGTTGGGACGAGTGTTGCCCAACTGGTGGTGTTAGGGATACGGCGCATATCTGGATCCGGTGTGTTTCAGCACTTAAGCTGGCATTTCAGGCCTAGGAGGCAGCAGCAGTGTGCAAGGAAGAGTGTGGCCCAACTGGTGATGTTGGGGACAAGGCAGGCAGATGCAGTTGCTGGACATAGCTGGATGATGGATGTAGGCCCCACTGTTGTTATTTGAAGCATGGCAGATAGACAGGCAGAGCAGCTACAAGACCTTCAAACTGCTTTCATTCATCTTGTCACATGCATGGCAAATATGGAAACGCAAGCAAAGGCAGTTTCATTTTGCGGAACATTAGCTTTTCCATCAAGTGTGGTGACAGCCTTGAACGTTGAAGGCTCACGATGTCCCGTTATCGAAAAGACTCTTTCGCTGGGCACACTAGTTGGTGGACAAAAAGAGATAGTGCTGAGATGGTGGACTTGTGGGAACAATATGCCCAGCACTTCTGTGTACATATCCTCAATGATCTCTGCAAGATAGCGGGTCACAGAGATGTCTCCTGCTGTTTCTTTTTCTTGGGTTGGCCATGTGACTTTCATCCCTAATGCTTTCATGATCACCTGTGGTATACATCCTAAGGTGCTGAAAGAAATGAAAAATGAAATTGCTGACCTATTGTTAGTAAACTATCATTAAAATCACATAAGTACCAGAAGATTGGAAGGTGGCCAATGTAATGCCAGTTTTCAAAAAAGAATTACAGGGGTGATGTGGGAAACTACTGACTGATGAGCCTGATGTCAGTGATAGGAAAAATGGTTGAAACTATTCTAAAGAACAAAATTACTGAATATATAGATAGACATAGAGGCAGATTTTAAAAGCCATACATGCATAAATCCAGGAGGCGGGGGGAGCGGGGGTGGGACGTGGGTGGAGCAGACGGTCCATGGGCATGGCTGGGTGGTCCAGGGGCGGTCTGGGAGGCGTGGCCAAAGACTCCGGCACAGCGGCCGGGGATCCTGCACTGGCACAGCACTCGGCCAGTGCGTGCAAGTTAAGCCTGCCTCTGGCAGGCGTAACTTCTTAAATAAAGGTACGTGGGGTTTTTTTTCGGGCTGGGGGGCGGGACAGGGAGGGGAAGGTGGGGAGGGGGACAGGAAAGTTCCCTCCGAGGCCGCTCCAATTTCAGAGTGGCCTCGGAGGGAATGAGAAAGCCAGCTGGTCTCCCCAAGGGCTCGGCATGCGTAAGGTGCACTAGTGAGCACCCCCTTGCGCGCGCCGACCCCTGATTTTATAACATGTGCGCGGCTGCACGCACATGTTATAAAATTGGGAGTACCTTTTAAAATCTGCCCCCTAGTTTAATAGGAAAAAGTCAATTTGGATTAAGCCAAAGGAAGTCTTGCTTCACCATTTTGTGACATTTTTTGAAGGCATAAATAATTATATGGATAAAGGTGAGTCAGTTGATATACTGTATCTGGATTTTCAGAAAGCATTTGAGAAAGTCATTCATGAGAGACTCTTAAGGAAATTAAAAAGTCATGTGATAGGAGGCAATGTTCTATTATGGACTGAGAACTGGTTAAAAGATAGAAAACAGAGAGTAGATCTAAATTGGTCAATTTTCTCAATGGAGAAAGGTGAATAGTGGTTGCCCCAGGAATCTGTATAATGACCGCTGCTTTTTAACATATTCATAAATGACCTAGAGATGGGAACAGTGAGTGAAGTGATCAGATTTGCTGATGATACAAAATTATTCACTGTTAAATCACAAGAGGATTATGAGAAATTGCAAGAGGACCTTGCATGACTGGAAGACTGGGCATCCAAATGGTAGATGACATTTCATGTGAACAAGTACAAAGTGATACATGTAGGGAAGAGCAACCCAAATTATAGTTACGAGATGCAAGGTTCAACATTGAAAGTCACCACCCAGGAATAGGATCTAGGCGTCATCGTGGATAATATATTGAAATCCTCTGCTCAGTATGAGGTGGCAGCAGCCAAGAAAACAAATAGAATACTAGGAATTATTAGGAAAGGAATGGAGAATAAAACAGAGAATAATTCTTCTGCTTCTCTCTCTGGTGTGATCGCACCTTGAATATTCTGTGCAGTTCTATTCACTGCGTCTCAAAGAATTATAGCAGAATTATAAAAGGTGCAGAGAAGGGCGACCAAATTGACAAGGAGGATGGAACAATTGCTGCCAACCCTGCCAACATTCCCTACTCTCTCTTTTCCTGACATGATATAATTTGTTGAAGTGCAATGCCTACTGGGGGTTTGAATTTTACAAATGATACTGTAATTATACCCCCCACTCACAGTATCACTCATTGTATGGAGAACTGTCTGTCTCACACACACACATATGTACAGAGTATGTGTGCTGTGCTGTGTGCACTAGTGCTGATTGACTCCACACAAATATTGTTAAACACTGGGAGGTAGATATTCAGAAGAAAATGTGTCTGTAAATTAGCCAGTTAAAACTTATCTGGCAAACGTACATGGGATATTCAGAAGCACAGCTATGTTGTTGAATATCCCCATATTTGCTCTATATGAGGCCCACCTAGTACCTCGAGGTGAGGTTTAGGTAGTAGTATAGGGGTTAGGGGCCACTTTGACATTCAGAGTGAGACATATGAACAGAACAGTACACTCTTTTGAAGATTTGATGACCTTCGGAGTGAGGAAACTCACCCAAAGATGAGATTTGTGCGATGTTCTCTCAACCTAGCTTGATGGACTACCTGGGTAACATCAAGCTAGGTTGAGAGATCATTGTACAAATCTCATCATTGTGTTAGTTTCCTCACTCCGTAGGACATCAAATCTTCACAAGAGTGTACTGTTCTGTTTGTACATCTCACTCTGAATGTCAAAGTGGCCCCTAACCCCTACACTACTACCTAAAGCTCACCTCGAGGTACTAGGTGGGCCTCATATAGAGGTATAAATACCTACCTACTATAAGGTAGGGATGTGCATTTGTTTGTGATGTTTCATCATGTTTCAGGAGGACAACGAAACGATAAGAAAACTCACAAAATTTTGTGTGGTTTTCTTAACATACTTTGGGGGAGAGAAAGGGCACATAAAAAAAAATATCTCCCCAACCCTTCAAATTTAATTAATTGCAAACCCTCACCCTCCCGACCTCCCCCCCCCCCCCAAGACTTACCGAAAGTCCCTGGAGGTCCAGCGGGGTCCCGGGAGCGATCTCCCCCTATTGGGCCATCAGCTGCCACTAATCAAAATGGTGCCGATGGCCCTTTGCCCTTACTATGTGACAGTGGCTATTGGTGCCATTGCTTAGCTGCTGTCAAATGGTAGGAGCAATGGATGGCCCGCGCCATTTTTTAAGATGGTGCCAGCTGTCCATTGCTCCTACCATACGACAGAAGCCAGCCAATGGCACCAATAGCCCCTGTCACGCGGTAAGGGCAAAGGGCCATTGGTGCAATTTTGATTACTAGCAGACAATGGCCTGAGAGCGGGAGATCGCTCCCAGGACCCCGCTGGACCACTAGGAACTGACAAGGCTTTGACAAGGCTGTGAGTTCACACAGGGAAGAGTTGGCTTCCAAGTTATCTGTACCAGTTTATATACTTAGAGCAGAGCCATAGACCTCAAAGGGCAATAAGCTTGAATGGGACACATAAACAAATGAAACAAAGATTATTTGTTGCATTTGTGGGACCCCCTCCATTCTTTTTGAAGGAGCACAAATAAAACAAATATGGATTAATTCATCATGTTTTATTCATTTGATTCAAATTAATGCACATCCCTATTAAATTAAGGCCCTTTCAGCTGCAGATAGCTACCAGTGGCTTTAATGCATTGGCCTATGATTCTTGTCATTATGGGGTAATTCATATTTTTGTGTGCATAAATTCAGGGTTTATGCATGCAAGTGACCTGTGTGCAGGCCATGAACATTTTCATCAGGGCAAGAATATGTATGTCATTGCAGTGTCACTCATCCATGTTTACACATAGAAAGAGGGTGATTTGAGGGTATTTTGGGGGTAATGTTTGGAAGTATGTGCACACATGTATTTTTTAAGGGGAATACATATATACATTATTTACATCTGCTCATATAACCCACAGAATACTTTGCTTGTCTTTTGGAACAGGTGATTAGTGTTGGAGGCTGGAGACTGGTGGGCATTGCTTGTGAGTGTGTGCTGTTGTCTTTGCTCGCTGTTTGTGCCTTTTTGTACTTGTCCGTCTGCAGTGCAGTTTTTGTGCTCTTCCTGTGATTTCTTGGGTGGCTTGTCAGTTTGTCTGTCTTTTCTGTTTGTGCCTGGGGGTGTTTCTGTTTTCTGCGTTTGAGTGTCTGCATGCCTCAGGGTATGTGTGCCTGAATTTGGAGAGTTTATGTGAAAGGACGTGTGCCTGGTCTTTTGGTGGTGGGTGAGGTTGTACTGGTATTGGGTGAGGATGTTCTGATGGTGGGGGCTGTAAACATGTGGCTTTTGTGGCATCTGCATCAGCAGAGGTCAGAGACAACAGAGTAGGAGGAGGTACCCACGGAGAAGGAAACCTTTTTAAATGCCAGCAGTTACAGGAGGATCTGCGACCTTCCATACAGAGAGGTCAGATCTTGGCAGTCCACCTTCAAGTCACTATAGCTTTGGCTTTTTTCATCACCAGCAGCTTCCCCCCTCTCAGGGTTACAGTGGCAATAAACCAGTCAGCCACCATGCTCTGTATTGCAGTTTTTGAGCATTAAGAACATAAGAAAATGCCATACTGGGTCAGACCAAGGGTCCATCAAGCCCAGCATCCTGTTTCCAACAGTGGCCAATCCAGGCCACAAGAACCTGGCAAGTACCCAAAAACTAAGTCTATTCCATGTAACCATTGCTAATGGCAGTGGCTATTCTCTAAGTGAACTTAATAGCAGGTAATGGACTTCTCCTCCAAGAACTTATCCAATCCTTTTTTAAACACAGCTATACTAACTGCACTAACCACATCCTCTGGTAACAAATTCCAGAGTTTAATTGTACGTTGAGTAAAAAAGAACTTTCTCCGACTAGTTTTAAATGTGCCCCATGCTAACTTCATGGAGTGCCCCCTAGTCTTTCTACTATCCGAAAGAGTAAATAACCGATTCACATCTACCCGTTCTAGACCTCTCATGATTTTAAACACCTCTATCATATCCCCCCTCAGCCGTTTCTTCTCCAAGCTGAAAAGTCCTAACCTCTTTAGTCTTTCCTCATAGGGGAGCTGTTCCATTCCCCTTATCAGTTTGGTAGCCCTTCTCTGTACCTTCTCCATCGCAATTATTAAGGAAGGAGAATCAATCAATGCATTTTTCCTGCAGATAGACAGCACCAATATCAAACTATGACAGAATTTTATGGCATTGCTCATTTTCCATCAGTTTTGGAGGCAATTGGTTGCAGACTACCTGTTGAGAGTGAGCCCAAGTACAGAAACCACAAGGACTTTCACTCCCTCAGCATACATGTAAAATCCTGCAAAAAACAAACCAAAAAACCTTTGGAATTGGTATTGTCTATTATAATGTATGCTGTGGCATTTTTAAGGGCCAAGCCCATACCCTGGCTAGTCTGAGAAGCTCCTTTTTGTGTGTGTGTGTGTGTGTGTGTGTGTGTGTGTGTGTGTATACTGTAGTAGCTCCTGACACTAAGTTGAGTGAGGGAGTTACATGGTACCGCGTATTAGGGGTGTGCATTCGGATTGACCGCATTAGTAAAACGCAACTCATATTTTTTTTTTACTTAAAAAATTGATTCGACATAAACGATCGGATTTCCCACATATCGAACATAGATATGTTCGATATGTGGGAAATTGCGATTGTTGAGCCAAAATAAAAATATAAACCCCCTCACCCTCCTTAATCCCCCCCCCGACTTACCACAACTCCCTGGTGATGGAGCGAGGACGCCATTTCTGCAATCCTTGGCGAGAAGCATGTGACGTCGGCGGCACGTCGAGTGACGCCGGCGTCACGTGATTCCCGGCTCGTTCGCGCCGGACGGCTCGTTCGGCCCAAAAAGAACTTTTGGCCAGCTTGAGGGGGTCAGGAGGCCCCCCCAAGCTGGCCAAAAGTTCTTTTTGGGCCGAACGAGCCGTCCGGCGCGAACTTGCCGGGAATCACGTGACGTCGCGTCTGAGTGACGCGGCGCCACGTGATTCCCGGCTCGTTCGCGCCGGACGGCTCGTTCGGCCCAAAAAGAACTTTTGGCCAGCTTGGGGGGGTCAGGAGGCCCCCCCAAGCTGGCCAAAAGTTCTTTTTGGGCCGAACGAGCCGTCCGGCGCGAACGAGCCGGGAATCACGTGACGTCGCGTCACTCGACGTGCCACCGACGTCACATGCTTCTCGCCAAGGATTGCAGAAATGACGTCCTCACTCCTCGCTCGATCACCAGGGAGTTGTGGTAAGTCTGGGGGGGGGATTAAGGAGGGTGAGGGGGTTTAAATTTTTTTTTGCACATATGTACATATACCCAACTCATTGGATTTTTTTTATGTCCATATTGGCTGCAAGTGGGACCCCCTTTCGGACATAAAAAATATGAACATAAAATTTTGCTCTGCACATCCCTACCGCGTATGCAAAGAAAAGCAAAGGCAAACAATTTCTCCAAACATAGAAAACTTTTAAAATGTAATATTATTAAAAAAAAATTGTTACCATATAAGAAGTAGGGAAGGGTGGGAGACAAAATAACCAGGGATTAAAAGACTGGTACAGAACAAAAGGACCTCAGGAAAATGAGAAGGAGAGGTCCTCGCGGCCTTAGGCGTCATGGTGCAGTGTTGCGTGCCAAAAGGGTAACCAGCTGAAAAGTAGCTGTTTGCTGAGGTCAGCCACCCGGCTAACAGACAGGAACAGCTATCAGCCAGCTGACGTCAACCTGGTACAGCCATGGGAGCAACACATTTTGAAGAGCAAAAAACATGTACCCATCTTTTTATTGGTCACAGATTGCTTATTGGGCACGTTTTATCGACGATATTTTTTTCTTTGGAATGGTTCAGTTTACTCTTTACGGTCTTTTTTCAGAATGGATCAACATGCATCACCTTATTCGATGTGGGGCAGATTTTCAAAGGGTTCCGCGCCCTGCCCTTTTCGCAAGCCCCGGGACGTGCGTATGTCCCGGGGCTTGCAAAAGGGGCAGGGCATGGGCGGTCCGGGTGCGGGGCGGGACGTGGCTTGAGCCTCCAGGCACAGCGGCCATTTGCCGCTGTGCCCGGGATCGTGGGCCGGCCATTGGCCGGCGCATGTAACTTCTTCAACAAAGGTAAGGGGGGGGGGGAAGGTGCGGGGGAGGGGGGGGCAGAAGGAAAGTTCCCTCCGAGGCCGCTCCAATTTCGGAGCGGCCTCGGAGGGAACGGAGGCAGGCTGCACGGCTCGGCGCGCGCAAGTTGCACAATTGTGCACCCCTTTGCACGCGCCGACCTTGGATTTTATAACATGCGCTCGGCTGCGCGCGCATGTTATAAAATCGGGTGTAGATTTGTTCACGCCAGGTTGCGCGCACAAATCTGCGCCCGCGCGCAGGTTTTAAAATCTGCCCCATGTGTGTATTTTAATTTATATTTTAGTTTCAACACCAAAGGATAAGATATAATTATTAATTCATTCTTACAGCTGATACGGATAAGAATAGACATGATTTATCACAACCACCAATTAGTATTTATTATGAAACTATGTTACCGTATCTTGATGGCACCTGTTTAGTTGATGTAATTTAATATATTTAGCAACAGTAATTTATGTGCCTTATTCTGAACCGTTGTGACAGCATCTAGCTTAACGACGGTATAGAAAAGATTTTAAATAAATAAAATAAATAAATTTACAATTCACAATACATTTTCATGCTCAACAAGTTTCATTTTTGATTTATGGATTATAAATGTTGTGCCTCACAGCCGCTTGTGATGTCGGGGAGTTCACTGGAACCCGGCTCTGGTCACCCCCGCTCCTCGGCACTGACCCCCGCGGTGGCTGCTGGCGGGGGAGGTGCTCCAGGCCTTCCCTCGCGGCATCTGGCCACTCTGCTCTGCCCCCAGGACCCAAGATGGCTGCCCTTCCCTTAGGTGTGAGGCCACACCCCCTCACAGGATTTAAAGGGGCCTCGTCCTCCAAATTGACTTCACCTGTGCCTAATGGGCCAGGCACAGGGAAGTATAAAAGCTGACTTCCTCCACTCACTCCTCGACTTGGCAACTTCATTGTTTGAGTCTGCTTGCTTCGGTGAGTCCTCTGGTTCCTTGAGTTCCTGATTCCTGGTTCCTGCTTCTTCTCGGTGATTCTTCAGTGTGTGACTTCGGACTGGCAAGTGGTGATTCTTCGGTGTGTGACCTTGGACTGGCGAGTGGCGATCCTCTGGTACTCGACCTCGGACTTCCTCCGGACTACCCGTCTTCAAGGGCCCACCTAAGTCCCAGCGGCCCGGGTCCCTACAGGCTCCTCCCGGGGGGACTGCGGGCTTCTAGTGGCGAAGATCCAGTTGGCTCTGCTCCGATGCCACGCCTCTTCATCCTCTCAACCACAGTCTCAGCCTTCAGTGCTGAGGGTCAGCCAGTCCCATCTTCTGTTCCACCTCGCCATCCGACGGAGGAACCTAAGGAGCCACCTCCTAAGGTAGTATCATCCTCCCGTCGATCTAAGGGTTCACGATCCCTCCTGATCATAACAATAAAATAAGATGATACATTTGTTAAAACAATTCATACAAAATCCACAGATAGAAACTTTACTTCATTATCAGAGTTTCCATCCCAAGGATTTATGGATTAACATACCAGCTGGACAAGTTTTGCACCTTTGATGGCTTTGAGACAATACAGCAGACTATAAAATGCAAGCCCAACAAATGTATCAAAAATGTTGAGCAAGAGGTTATCTGCAAAAAGGAATAAGAAAGGCGTACAAGTGAGCTCTCTATGCGAATAGAACTTCTTCAAGGCCAACCTCGTCAGACACCTGAATGTTTAGTTTGTGTAATGCCATTTACTCATCAGCTTGATCAAAATCAGGAGCTTATATTCTCCCATTGGCATATCCTGCAACTTGGAGCTATTGTTTGCCCAGACATGGCGCTCAACCTTCTGAGATCAACTAGTAATTACAACATCAAGATCCCCTAATCACTCACCCATTCAATCAGCTGGCTAAGTTTCTTGCAATACTTGTTTTGTCTGTCAAAATGCTCTTCAGATGCAGACATTTTGACATCCTGAGTTGAATTTTGATTTTTGACTCTGTGATCATTTTGACTGTACAACTGCACAAGTTTAAAAATCTACATAGGCCATATCAAACTTGGCATGAAAATGCACATTATTCAACATAAGAGACGGATGCACACTCAGAAACGTGGTGCTCTGATTGTTCAGCATTGGCTAGATTTCAATCACTCTTTGGGAGATGTAAGATTTTCTGTTTTGTAAAGGTTTCATTGTGGAAGAGGTGATAACATTTCTCTCCTTTTGTGATGCTAAGAGCAAAGATTTATTTATGAACGAATTCTTTGGTACCTTCTGGTTTAAATTCAGCCATTGAATGGGAGGCTTTTTTTTTTTATAAATCTTTAAAGTAAACAAAGGAGTTTTTCTCGTGATGCTTCCAGCAAGTAGGTGGTATTTAGCTTTTTGTATTTAAATTAAAGCCCCTTGCTCCCATGTGACCTAGCCTCATTTTGGTTCCCACACCTGAGGACAGTGGCAGGAAGGCTCAGGTATGCTCCATTCTAGTAAATCCTTCTCCTTTCATATTTGTTTTGCTTTTATTAGTTCTTTGTTTAATTTGTGGACTTTCTACACAATTTGTTTTTACAGATATGACACGTGCTCTTGAAAGTAAGATATTAGTATCACTTTGTTTGTGTGACTTACATGTCCTCCGTAAGACTGAGTGTATAATCCTATTATTAGTAATTGTGAGGGGTCATTTAATCAAAGTGCTATATGACATTTTCGCAGGCAAAAAATGCCTTTAACGCATGCGAAAGCACCATAACGTTTGGTGCGATGCAAGTGAGAAAAAGGAGAGGACATTGGGGGCAGGAATTTTGGCCAAATGGGCTCATGGTTTTGTGAAGCTGTATTGTATGGTTTTAATGTGAATTTTAACTACACCTTTTTCATTTGTGTAAAGCTGTGTGATAGGGCTTTATTGCAGTTGTGATGTTTGTTGCACTGCTTTGAGCTTCTGGAGAGCCAGCCATGCTATCAGGGCTGATAGAAAGACAGAGAGATAGACTAGCTATAATGCTTGCACACTAGATAGGTATTTATATCTCTATGGGAGGCCCACCTAGTAACTCAAGGTGAGGTTTAGGTATTAGTGTAGGGGTTAGGGACCACTTTGACATTCAAAGTGAGACGTACGAACAGAACGGTGCTCTCTTGTGAAGATTTGATGACCTTCGGAGTGAGGAAACTCACCCAAAGATGAGATTTGTGCAATGTTCTCTCAACCTAGCTTGATGGAATAACATCAAGCTAGGTTGAGAGCACTTTTCTGTTCATACGTCTCACTTTGAATGTCAAAATGGCCCCTAACCTCTACACTAATACCTAAACCTCACCTCGAGTTACTAGGTGGGCCTCCCATAGAAAGGTAAATACCTAGCGTGAGGGCATTATGGCTAGGTTCTCTCTCTCTCTCTCTCTCTCAACATGCTCCCCCAGTGGTTGTATGTAGGAAATTCTATTACCATAAAACACACCCCTTTTTCTATCACATGCAATATTTAGTGCATTTTGATTAATCCAGGCCTGTGTTAATAATGATTTTTAGATAAACATTTTTTTGGTATTTTATTTATGCCATTTTATATGGATTTTTTCAGAATTTGGTATGAATCCTTGCTGGTTATATACCCTCCCCCCCACCCCTGAGGAAGCCTAGTTCTGCAAAATATAAGGCATTTGTCGGGGTTTGAATACTCAATGCTTGATCTTTTGCTCAACTGATACTATCTTCTGAGTTAATTACAATGCAGAAATAATGAAGGGATTCATGTACTAAGTTATGAGAAGTTGGCAATGTGATATTCTTTGCATTGTATTATGCAACACACATAGGTTTAAACTGAGAACTGCTACATTGGAGTCATACTTATTTTAAAGTTGTAATTGTAATGTGTATAATTCCTTTGAAATATTTTGATTTCATTGTTTCATGTAGCCAAAAAGCAAAGCGGTAGCCGATCCAGTTGGTTGTATAGCAGTAAGAACAAAGAGAATCGGTAGTTGAAAACGTCCTTTATTAAATAAGGCCCGACTCTGGCCGAGTTTCGCTCTTTTTCTCAGAGCTGCCTCAGGGGCAATCAATTGGAGAAGGGCTGATATCTGTAAGATAATTGCCACATAAATGGTGCTGTTTGACGGCACTCGTTGCAGACCTCGATTCGATCGTTGCAGTAGGCTGCAAACTTGACACAAATTGTGATCCTACAGGTATTTGATGAGCTTGCATACATTTATGTGGCAATTATCTTACAGATATCAGCCCTTCTCCAATTGATTGCCCCTGAGGCAGGTCTGAGAAAAAGAGTGAAACTTGGCCAGAGTCGGGCATTATTTAATAAAGGGCGTTTTCAACTACCGCTGGAGAGAATTTTTGAGAATAATAGGAACATGGTAGGGGTTTGCCTTTAGTGGATAACTGGCTCAGGACAGCCCCTACCACAAAATCAGATGTGTCTACCTCCACAATGAACTGATGCTGCGGATTTGGATGGTGGAGACAGACATCAAGGAGAAAGGCTTCCTTCAGCCTCTGGAAAGCACTTATTGCCGTCTGGGACCAATTCTTCGCATCAGCACCCTTCCTGGTAAGGGCTGTAAGTGGTGCCACCATCCATCTCTTGAATATAGGAAGACATGGCCTGAGTTTCCGGAAGCGACAAGGGGTAAACCCGCCCCCTGGGAGGCGTAGTGCCAGGGACCAGATTTATGGCACAGTCAAAAGGCCGGTCTTCCGGGAGAAGTTTAGCTTTCTCCTTAGAGAAGACATCTTCATAGTCTTGGTACTGTGGCGGGAGGGCCATGGGCGTGGTCAAGAGAGGCACACTGGAATATTAGTCAGGCAGGAGCCAAAACAAGACAGGCCCAAAGATGCGATCTGAAGTGTATCCCAGTGTATAACTGGGGAATGTTTCTGCAGCCAGGGTAAGCCAGAGGTGATGGGATGCATGGATTTCTCCAGTATAAGAAAATAGATCTCTTCCACGTGCAGGAGGCCGGTGTGAAGAACCAAGAGCTTGGTGCAGGTAGAAATGCTCCCTGGAAGGAGAGTACCGTGAATAGAAGATACCCGTATAGGAGGAATTCGGGGTTGGACCCCTGCAGCATCTGACATCATCTTGTGGGCCGTTCTCACTCTTTCCGCGCTGGCCCCTTTAAATCCTAAGCCCCCACGTGCGCGCGCCTATGGGGAGGGGCTAGGCGCGGAGGATCGATGGCGTCTCCCTCGAGGAGGGAGTGCCATGGCAGAAACCTGGATGGGCATTTCAGCAGCCCTGCCGGCCCCGAGGTAAGTGAAGTGACTGGGGCATGGACCAGGGCATGGCCCGGGACCATAACACATATATATATATATATGTATAAAAGAACATTGCCAGTAACACAATTCCATCTTCCAAACTACACTACCTGAATTGTAATTTGCCTTGACCTCATATTTGGAAAAGGTGAGTAAATCTAAAATCCAAATCGAAACACTCTGTCCTGTAAAAATTAAAAGTAAATGCTCAGATAAAGGTTAGTATGTCTGTAATTTGCTTTTATAGATGAACCTGGATCCAAATTTAACTTAAGAACTAGCATGAGGCATTTCCAGGTCACAAGCTAATGCTCCAGCTGACATTTCAGTGCCTCATAAAATGACCCACGTGCCATATTTGTAAAATAAGCAGCTTCTTTTGTGGGACTAATTTACTTGGCAAGAATGACCAGGGTTTTGTTATAGTGTGAGACCTACCGTGCTACCAGCCTCTTACATGAAAGACTACAAAAAGTCATCCAAATAAAACTTCTCTCTACTCACACAAAATGAAAATAAAAAAAAAAAAATCCCGCAAATATTATGCAGACCTATATTCATATTAACTCATGATTTGACAATTTTAGCTTTGCAGTGCCGTCTTCCTTTCTTATACCATATGCTCTTTCATTGATAGATAAAGTGGTTCTGCAGCATGCAAAGCACCAAATTGATCTGGTATTGATTAGTGCTGAATTATGGAACCCTTCGGGTAAAAAAGCTTCAGCATAAACGTAATTTAATGCCTACTGCAAATGTGTGCCCAGTATCCAAACGCCTAGATTGGCAATCGTGCTGTAGAACAATCAATACTCAGTATTATTGCTAACCAAAGTGTAGCATTTTTATTTTGTAGTTGTGTTATATGTAACCGTTTAAGTCTTTGTAATTATTCCTGATGAAAGAAGCTCTGGGCTTTCACTGTGCATCCGTGAGCATTTAGTGAAATGCTTTTTGTGATGCATCGCAGTATATTTTTAAAGCTAGAAAGCTATGTTATTTGACAAAATTGTCTCTATCTGAATGTGTGAAGGAGACCTCTGACCAGCAGTGTTATAAGTAAGGTGAACAGATCACGCCATACCATTAAGGACAGACTGAGCCAGTTCTGGTTTCACCCCATTATGGTGACGGTCCTCTAATTCTGCTGTTCTTAAAGATACTGGCACAACTAATTTTTAGAAAAACTTGGGTGAAATTACTTTAGCTATAACCTTTCACCCTGCCCAAGGACTAGTTGGGCACAAATGAGAGGCGACTAAAACAAACCTAAATAAGGAGCAATATCTACTAGTGGTCACAAGCAGAGGGCAATTTATTTATTTATTTATTTATTTTTGGTTTTTATATACCGGAAGTTCCTGTATACAATACATATCACTCCGGTTCACATTTAACAGAGATAACTATCGCCGGGAAGACGGTTTACAAGGAACATATCATATATAATAAACGGATCATCTAAAATAAAGTATAATCAATTTCCAAAGGTTTTTCTCTGGGTAAAAATCACTGTATCCACGCAAATCGGCTGTCTGAAAAAATTTCCACCCTGTATACTGCAAATCAATGTGCAAAGGTTTTACCCATATTGCAGTGGGATGTGTTTGTGAGGTAGGGTTAGATAGGAGAAAACTCTGGGATTAATATTCAGTGGCATTTATATTCACTTTTCAATATTTCCCCCACTTATCTAACTATAGTTTAGCCAGAAAACTCATTATTGAGCTAAAATATAGCTGGATTATATAGAGGCATTCTGGAGGTGTTCCAGGGTGGAGTTACGTTAACCGGATAACGCCAAGTTTTGCAAAAAAGATAACTATTGTTGTGCTCCGTGGTCATGGCGCCCCACGACCATGGCCCCCTACCTTGGCCACGGCGTTCCCTCACCGCAGGAGCCCCAGGGGAGGGCTCCGATTCGGGCCGTCGCACCCGCGCGGCCTCCGGTGCTGCTCGCTGGAGGGGGAGCCGTCCTGCTCCCCCCTCGCGGCGTCCAGCGGCGTCTCTCCTCCGCGGGGCAAAATCCAAGATGGCTGCCACCATACTTAGGCGTGAGGCCGCGCCTCCTCGACAGATTTAAAGGGACCTAATCCCTTTAACTAGCTTCACCTGTTCCTGATCTGCTGGAGCAGGGGAAGTATAAAAGGAAGCTTCCTCTGCTCATCCAGTGACTTGGCAACTTCTTTGGTTGGTCAGGTCTGCTTGCTTTGGTGAGTTCTTGAGCTTTGGATCTTGTTCCTGTTTCGTCTTGGTGTTCCAGGTTCCTGACTTCGGATTGGCTTATGGTGATTCTCTGGTGTACGACTTCGGAAGCAGTGATTCTCTGGTACGTGACTTCGGACTGGCAAGCGGTGATCCCTCGGTGTGTGACCTTGGACTGGTGAGCGACGACCCTCTGGCACTCGACCTAGGACTCCTTCTAGACTACCGTGTCCAAGGGCCCGCCTAAGTCCCAGCGGTCCGGGTCCCTACGGGCTCCTCCCGGGGGACCGCGGGCTTCCAGGGCGAAGCTCCAGTCAGCCCTTGCTCCGTCATCCTGACCTCTCAAAGGTCCACCTAAGTCCCAGCGGTCTGGGTCCCTACGGGCTCCTCCTGGGGGGACCACAGACTTCCAGGGGTGAAGACTCAGCTCCTCTTCTCGTCTCTTCAGCCGCTCCCGCAGTCGCCTCAGTCTCCAGTGCCAGGGGTCAGCTGGTCCGATCTCCTGCTCTGCCTTGCCACCCGAAGAGAGAACCTATGGACCCTCCGAAAGGTATACCATCCTCCCGTTGGCCAAGGGTTCACAACCTGAGCATAACAACTATGCCTTAATAGGGTATAGTATTTTATTTCCAAAGTTGCCAGTAAGTGTTCTGATAGGATTTACAATCAATCATGGGCCTTATGATCCTCACAGCATAGCTTGATTTTCCATCTGTTGGGCATGTGCGTCTGGCTGAGATGCACAAGAGGGCATTCTGGGTTGCAGCTTCCACCATGTGGAACCTTTTACTGAAAGATCTGCAGTTGGTAACTTGTACTAAAACATTTGGGGTAGATTTTCAAACGAGCGCGAACAGCCTACTTTTGTTTGCGCTCCAGGCGCAAACAAAAGTACGCTGGATTTTAGTAGATACGCGCATAGTCGCGCGTATCGGCTAAAATCCTGGATCGGCGTGCGCAAGGCTATCGATTTCGTATAGCCTGCGCGCGCCGAGCCGCGCAGCCTACTCCCGTTCCCTCCTAGGCCGCTCCGAAATCGGAGCGGCCTAGAAGGGAACTTTCCTTTGCCCTCCCCTCACCTTCCCCTCCCTTCCCCTACCTAACCCACCCGCCCGGCCCTGTCTAAACCCCGATCCTACCTTTGTCGGGGGATTTACGCCTCCCAGAGGGAGGCGTAAATCCCCGCGCGCGAGCGGGACCCCTGCGCGCCGGGCCGCGACCTGGGGGCGGGTACGGAGGGCGAGGCCACGCCCCCGGACCGCCCCGGGGCGTAGCCACGCCCCCGTACCCGCCCCCAAAACGCTGCCGGCACGCCCCCGAAACGCCGCGCAATCCGGCCCCGCCCCCGACACGCCCCCCGACACGCCCACTCCGAAAACCCCGGGACTTACGCGAGTCCCGGGGTTGTGCGCGCGCCGGTGAGCCTATGTAAAATAGGCTCACCGGCGCGCAGGGCCCTGCTCGCGTAAATCCGCCCGGTTTTGGGCGGATTTAGGCGAGCAGGGCTCTGAAAATCTACCCCTTTATAGGGATACTGAAGACATACTTTTCAGACTGGCTTCAGCCTAATCCATTGATATGGCTACATTTATTTTGTCACAACCTTCTACCCCTACACTACTGTATTCCAGTGTACCCTAATTGTGCACCCACAAATTCAAATCAATCGTATCACTGGTCATTAATTGATATAAGTGAATTTTTTGCCAAGTATATGTAGGCCCCTCACTCTAAGGGTCTGTCAGATATCACAGACTCCTGAATTGGTACGGGGCCACCTTACTTTAATTATGACATCAAAATTCTGTGATATCTGACAGACCCTTAGAGTGAGGGGCCTACATATACTTGGCAAAAAATTTACTTATATCAATTAATGACCAGTGATACGATTGATTTGAATTTGTGGGTGTACATTTATTTTGTTTCAGATTTTAATGATATTTGTTATCTATGTTGTATGTTTTTTTTTCTTTATGTATGTTACTTTGTAAGTTGCCTGGAGCCTCTGGCATTAACGTCATATGAACAGCAATAAAAAAATAAACAAATAAATAAACAACAGGTCTTTTGCATATGTAGAAAACATATGCATTGAAAACATATGCATGGAAAATTGTGACTTCTGCATGAATTTCAGTGCATGTTAAAACATTGCCCCCTAGTTAATGAACTGTCTTGTATGACTTTGTATCACAACAGTTCATTAACTTTGAATTTGTATCAAATTTCACAACAATAAACATGTATAAAAGTTTGCCACATGTGAAGCCAAAAGATTTTGCAAGGTTCGCTTCGCATGTAAAAATGGAAAATTGTGCACCTAAATTCACCTTTGGAGTGCAAGTTTATTTATTTATGTGTTTGTTTATTCCATTTAGAAACTGCCTCTTTCCAAAGATCATCAGGTGGTGTACAATAAAACATAAACATTAATCACATGAATAAACAGTAACACCATAAACAGTCTAATTATGCAAATGCTCTTAAAAATAAACAGCTTTTGTGTTGCTTTCAGAAAACACACTATTCATCCAATAGTTCTGGTCATCCTATCTCAAGAAAGACATAGCAGAACTAAAAAAGGTACAGAGGAGGGAAAAATGATAAAGGGGTTTGGATATCTCTCCTTCGAAGAGAGGCTACACAGGCTCAGGATCTTCAGCTTGGAAAAGAGATGTTTGGGAGGGGACATGATAGAAGTTTATACAATTATGAGTGGCGTTGAACAGGTAAATAAAGGATGGTTATTTAGCATTTCAAAACAATTCTATAACAAAGGGACCCTCCATGAAACTAACACCAGCAGATTCAAAACAATTGTAGGAAGTACTTTTTCACTCAGTGCACTATCAAGATGTGTGATCTGTTGTTAGAGGATGTGATCGAGGTGACTAGCATAGCGGGGTTTAAAAGAGGTTTGGCAAAGTTGCTTGACGAAAAGTCCATGACACATTATTAGCCAGGTAGACTAAAGAAAGCTATTTATATCCCTGAGAATGAGTAACAGGAAGTAGATCTACTTCCTGGATCTGCCAGGTACTTGCAACCACTGTTAGAGACAGGATGCTGGGCTCGATGGACCTTGGTGTGACCCAACATGGCAAATTTTATGTTCTTAAGAGACATTGGTAATACATTCCATAAAGTAGGGCCAGTACATGTAAATGCCATTTGCTTTGTTTCTGCTAATTTAACTCTGGGGAAAGAAAATAATGCTTGCTATTTGGAGTGAGGAGCTTGACTAGGTTGATAACAGAAAATAAACAGAGAGTAAAGTGCACAGTTGTGAAGAACACTGAATACTATGCAAAGTAACTTAAATTCTTTGCATAGTATTCAGTGGGCCTTGAACACTGGCTGTATATGGTCCTGCTTACTGACATGAGGGATCAGGCAAGTGTCAGTATTTTGGATCAATTGGAACCTACCTATTTGGTAGGGGTGTGCATTCGGTCCCTACGTATTGGCAATCCGCAACGGATGTGCCAATATTCGTTGTATTTGTGGGGAAGCGAAACGTATCACGATTCCCCATGGATTCAATGAATTTTCGCCGAATTATTCGGCCGCCAATTTAAACAACCCCCCCCCCACCCTCCTGAGCCCCCTCAAGACTTACCTAGACTCCCGGTGCCATTGGTCAGCCCCTGTCACATGGCAGGAGCACAAGATGGCGCCGATGGCCATGTGACAGGGGCTGACCAATGGCACCGGTAGCCCCTGTGACATAGTAAGGGCAAAGGCTATCAGCTCCATTTTGAACTGGTACCGAGGGTGTGAGAGTGCTCCCGGACCCCCGCTGGACCACCAGGGAGTTTTGGTAAGTCTTGGGGTGGTCAGGAGGGTGGGGGGTTGTAGTAAATTTAATTTTAGCCGGGTAACGAATAGGATTAGATGTATAACCGTATCGGGACGCCATATGGACATATGCAACTTATCTGCCCCCCGACGAATACGTATCCCGAATGCAACATATGGCGTCCCTCTCCACATCCCTACTATTTGGAATTTGGGAGTCCAATAAGTAAAGTATTACAATAGTCAATATGTGTCATTAGAAACAACTGAACAAAAGTGTGGAGCTCATCTTTATCCAAGTAAGAATGCAGCTATTTTATGCTCTTTCACCACTATACTGATATTTTTCCATAGTGCCATATGCTAAGAATCTTAATTTTGGGGCTTAGAGGTATGGAATAGGATCCAATCTGTAGATAGGGTAATCATGCTGCCAATGTGTCCATTTTAGCCATTGAAGCTCTGTTTTATTATGATTTAACCAATCTATTTTTCAACAGCCAGTGCTCAGTTTTCTGTAGGCAGGGGTTCAGTTTGCTTATAGACTCAGATCAATTGGAACCTAAAGAACAGCAAATGTGTATGTCATTGACTTAAATAATGCATAACTCAATCAAGGCGGCAAGGGGGAGCCATATTGATACTAGACAAAATTTAGGAAAGTATAGATCTGTGTGGGAGCAGTGAGATCACCACCTGCTCCTGAGAGAGGCTACACCTCCAGTAAAAACGAGGAGAACCAGGCGAGCACTTTATTTCTGACACCAATCTCTTCATCATTCTGAGATCAACAGTGTCAAAGGTCGCTGAGAGGTGTAATGAGATCGGGACACATTCTTTCCCTTTTCCTAAGGTCATTCGTTACTACTACCAGTGCAGTCTCTGTGTTGTGCTTTGGACACGAGCCAGTTGATTAAGCTGCCAGGAGGTTATTGTCTTCTATGAATTCAGAAAGTTGCTTTTTGACCACCCTCTTAATTAGTGTCTCAATGAATGGGAGGTGGGAGGTGGGTCATGCCCACAGAATTGCAAGAAATCTGAGAAAGCATTTTTTCTAGAGTTGGATAAATAACAGCTTTCTTAAGTTGGGAAGGACAAAATGCCTTCCTCCAATGAGTCATTTATAACTGCGGCGTTGGGCGTCAATGTGGTGCTGCTCCTTCCACCATGGCTGCTGGGATTACCTCTAGAGAGGAGCTGCTGGGCTTAGCAGATGTAATTAAATCCTGAATGCCTTCTAGGTAATAGAGTGGAAATGATCTATAGTTGGTGAATTAACAGCACTGGAAATCTCTTTGATTTTACCATTAGATGTAGCTGTAATATAACTTTCATTATTAACAACTGGGCTCATGGGAAAATAATTTTTTATTGTCATAATTTTGGAGGTGAAGTAATTCGCCATACTGTCTGCTATTGCCTCATCATCATTGGCATAATCTTTAAAATAGCCCTCAAATTTTTAACACTATGAAACAAATCATAAGGCCTATTTAAGGAGGAGGAGGAGTGCTGGGCAGCATGATAGAACTTATTTTTTTTTAGCTCTCTTGGACCTAGATTTATCATTTTGCTATAAATATAGCACCCGAGATTTTAAAAAAGGGGCATGGTTAGGATAGAGAGAGGGAGAGAGAGACTCTTTATGATTTCATATAAGTACACTATTTATACCATTGTAAGAGGAGCAACTAGTAACTTGGGGTGAGGTTTTGCTATCAAGCTAGGTCAAGAGTACAATGTCCAAATCTCATCTTTGTATACCTGTCATCACTCCAAATCACATCTAATTTTCACTGATGTGTGCTGTGCTGTTCGTACCTCTGACAGTGCATATAAAACTGCCCCCCCCCCAAACCCTAGACCACCACCAAACCCTCACCCCGAGTTACTAGTTGCCCCTCTTACAGTGGTATAAAAAGTTGAGTAATATGCATGACTCCATAGAGGTTCTCTCTCTCTCCCTCTCCTGGGTATAATGCCAGGAGAAAGGTATAGTTATAGTATGTATCACATACCCCTAATTTTCATAAACTCCTTCACTTTGAATCTGTACATGCATCTTGCGATGTGTTATTTATTGCATGTGTTATCGTGGGCATTAGGAAATCACTCTGTTAGTTTATTATTGCACATTCAAATTTGCTGCCTATATTTTATGTGGTTAGGGTAGGAAAGTCACTTCCACCATTGTCTTGAGGACCATATTCATTCACTGTCTGGATAGCAAAGATAGCTATCTGGCTAACTTTGAAGGTGTATTCAATAGTAGGGATGTGAATCGTTTTAGGACGATTAAAATTATCGTCCGATAATTTTAATATAGTCTTAAACCGTTATGGAACACAATACAATAGAGATTCTAACGATTTATCGTTATAAATCGTTAGAATCGTGAGCCGGCACACTAAAACCCCCTAAAACCCACCCCCGACCCTTTAAATTAAATCCCCCACCCTCCCGAACCCCCCCCAAATGACTTAAATAACCTGCGGGTCCAGCGGCGGTCCGGAACGGCAGCGGTCCGGAACGGGCTCCTGCTCCTGAATCTTGTTGTCTTCAGCCGGCGCCATTTTCCAAAATGGCGCCGAAAAATGGCGGCGGCCATAGACGAACACGATTGGACGGCAGGAGGTCCTTCCGGACCCCCGCTGGACTTTTGGCAAGTCTCGTGGGGGTCAGGAGGCCCCCCACAAGCTGGCCAAAAGTTCCTGGAGGTCCAGCGGGGGTCAGGGAGTGATTTCCCGCCGCGAATCGTTTTCGTACGGAAAATGGCGCCGGCAGGAGATCGACTGCAGGAGGTTGTTCAGCGAGGCGCCGGAACCCTCGCTGAACGACCTCCTGCAGTCGATCTCCTGCCGGCGCCATTTTCCGTACGAAAACGATTCGCGGCGGGAAATCGCTCCCTGACCCCCGCTGGACCTCCAGGAACTTTTGGCCAGCTTGTGGGGGGCCTCCTGACCCCCACGAGACTTGCCAAAAGTCCAGCGGGGGTCCGGAAGGACCTCCTGCCGTCCAATCGTGTTCGTCTATGGCCACCGCCATTTTTCGGCGCCATTTTGGAAAATGGCGCCGGCTGAAGACAACAAGATTCAGGAGCAGGAGCCCGTTCCGGACCGCTCCCGTTCCGGACCGCCGCTGGACCCGCAGGTTATTTAAGTCATTTGGGGGGGGTTCGGGAGGGTGGGGGATTTAATTTAAAGGGTCGGGGGTGGGTTTTAGGGGGTTTTAATGTGCCGGTTTTGCGATTTTTCGATTTTTTCGATTTTTTCCACGATTTTTCACGATATTTTACCCCCCCAAACGGCAACAATACGATTCCCTCCCCCTCCCAGCCGAAATCGATCGTTAAGACGATCGAGGACACGATTCACATCCCTATTCAATAGTGCAGCCGCTCTGTTAACCAGCTATCTTAAAGTTAGCCAGCCAACTTTAGGACAGTTCTTTTGCCCAACCAGACTTAGCTGGCTTTGAATATCAGTGTTGCGCTCCTGCTCGCGGACCTAGCAGCGAGCAGGCGCTTACCTTCACGGCATGGAGCCACCGACGTTCTTCACGTCAGGAGCCGCAGTCTCTGCTCTTCACCGAGGCAGGGAGCTGCGGACTTGGGGGCTTCTCATGGCAGGGAGTGCCGCCGACCCCTTCATCCACCTTGCGGCCTGGAGGCCATGGTCCTCAGGCTCCCTTGCAGCGTGGAGCCGCACCCCAGCCTGCTGCCTGCAGCAGAGAGCCGCCTCTGGCGTCGGGGCCTGCTGTTCGGCCCAGCCCTGCTCCTCCATCTTCAGCGTCTGTGCAGGGCTGCTGGCCATGGTCCTGCACAACTTCCTGCTTCCTGTTCCTAAGGCACGGGCCACACCTCCTTCACAGATTTAAAGGGCCCATGGCCGGATGTGCCCCGGGCCCCACTTGGACTCCTCCCAGGGTGTTTCCTGATCTTCAGCCCTATTTAAGTGTTACGAGCGCGTGCGGGCGCGGTCGTCTTGGGCGGGTGGTGAGCCCTTGGGCCACGGCAAAAGCTAGGGAGGAGCCCCAGCCACACCGTGGGAGGTGAGCTGAGCAGGCATGGTGAGCGAGGCAGGCAGGAACAGAAGCAGGGAGTCCGACCCTCAGCCAGACCTGCATGCCCATGGTAGCCAACACGGGGAAGTTGACTAATGAACGGTCCTCCGACTGTTCCCGGCCCTTTCGGACCTGCCGCAGGGAACGGCAATGGGCAGCAGGCCGGACAGAGGCGAGGGCAGACAGAGTCCTTAAACAGAAGACATCAGACGGGGCAGAAGCAGGCTGAAGCAAGACGGAGACAGCAGGACAAGGGCTGAAGCGAGACACAGGAAAGGTCCAGGCGAGCAGGAACTCCGATGCTGGGATACTCACATCCGAAGCCCCCTCGGCTGGCAGAAGCTCAAGAGCCTGTGGGACGAAACCCTCCTGTTGGCCACTCCAGGGCCCAACAGGACAGAAGGCTCAGGAACCAGATGAGGACGAAGGTCAAGGTCAAGGCAGAGACACGAAGACATCAGGAACATCAGGCAGAGACAGGACAAGGCGCCGTCAAGACATGGAGGACCTGGATCAGCTAGGTTACAGGCGACTGTAATGCTCAGATCCAAGGCCCTTTGCAAGTGAACAGAAAGTCCTTAAATACTGGAGGTAGAAGGCAACTCCCTGGGAGGAGCTTGCCAGGACCGCCCACCGCTGGTCCTATAAGTCAGGTGGAGAGCTGCGGGCCAGCCCCTAGGAGAAGGGCGTCGCCAAACAGGAAGTCCAAACGCTGGCAAGCAAGCCACAGGCACAGCTAGGCCTCTCAGGCCCTGGAGCAAGTCCCGGATGGAACACAGGCGAGGCCCAGGCTTCAGAGCGGCCTCCGGAGGAAGGTAAGAGACCTCCTGTAGAGCAGCAGCAGGGGGGATCGCAACATTAAGGGCCCAACTTCCAGTCCTTAGGTGCCTTCGCAAGGAGTTAGTTCCTCTCCAGGACTTCTCATCTTCGCTTCTGCTGGTATTTCCTAGGGATGTGAATCGTTTTTTAACGATTAAAATTATCGTCCGATAATTTTAATATCGTCTTAAATTGTTATAGAACACAATACAATAGAAATTCTAACGATTTATTGTTAAAAATCGTTAAATCGTTAACTGGGAGTTAGTGCGCACTAACTCCCAGTTAGTGCGCACTAACTCGAGTTAGTGCGCACTAACTGAAAATGATACAAATTGACACTTTCCAGGTCAGTAAAGGTCAGTTATGAATGAATATGTGTTCCTATTGGCTGGCTGCCCTCTTATCTATTGATGTTAACCAGGTTCCCACTAAGGTTATGGTTGGGGGGATGAGAAATGGAAATGGAAACTCAGGAACACTAACAGAAAATGATACAAATTATTGACACTTTCCAGGTCAGTAAAGGTCAGTTAGGAATGAATATGTATTCCTATTGGCTGGCTGCCCTCTTATCTATTGATGTTACCAAGGTTCCAACTGAGGTGATGGTTGGGGGGATGGGAAATGGAAACTGTTGGTAGTTGACAAAAAAAGTAATGTGATCAGTCAATATGACTAGAACCTGTGCCCTATTCCTGATACCAGGGGTGTTGTGATCTTCCTGCACTCAGTGCCCTATCCCTGATACCAGTCTGAGACAGCTCCCTCCCTGCATTACTAGTGAGAGGCTGGCTTCACAGACAGGGGGGAGCTGCCTGACCCTCACTCCTGACTTCCCCCATGTCCCAGCTAGTGAATGGTGTGTGGGTGAGGGGGGGGGGGGGGGAGGATGGTGAAGTCTGAGACAGCTCCCTCCCTGCATTACTAGTGAGAGGCTGGCTTCACAGACAGGGGGGAGCTGCCTGACCCTCACTCCTGACTTCCCCCATGTCCCAGCTAGTGAATGGTGTGTGGGTGAGGGGGGGGGGGGGGAGGATGGTGAAGTCTGAGACAGCTCCCTCCCTGCATTACTAGTGAGAGGCTGGCTTCACAGACAGGGGGGAGCTGCCTGACCCTCACTCCTCCGGGGTATTGTGATCTTCCTGCACACAGTGCCCTATCCCTGATACAAGGGGTGTTGTGATCTTCCTGCATGCAGTGCCCTATCCCTATTAATACCAGGAGTGTTGTGATCTTCCTGCACGCAGTGCCCTATCCCTAATACCAGGGGTGTTGTGATCTTCCTGCATGCAGTGCCCTATCCCTGATACCGGGATGTGTGCAAGAAGATCACAACACCCCCGGTATCAGGAATAGGGCACTGCTTGCTGGGCAGACTGGATGGGCCATTTGGTCTTCTTCTGCCGTCATTTCTATGTTTCTATGTTTCTAACTTTCTGTGTGCAGGAAGATCACAACACCCCCGGTATCAGGAATAGGGCACTGTGTGCAGGAAGATCACAACACCCCTGGTATTAGGGATAGGGCACTGTGTGCAGGAAGATCACAACACTCCTGGTATTAATAGGGATAGGGCACTGTGTGCAGGAAGATCACAACACCCCTGGTGTCAGGGTTGGGGCACTGTGTGCAGGAAGATCACAACACTCCTGGTATTAATAGGGATAGGGCACTGTGTGCAGGAAGATCACAACACCCCTGGTGCCAGGGTTAGGGCACTGTGTGCAAGAAGATCACAACACTCCTGGTATTAATAGGGATAGGGCACTGTGTGCAGGAAGATCACAACACCCCTGGTGTCAGGGTTGGGGCACTGTGTGCAGGAAGATCACAACACTCCTGGTATTAATAGGGATAGGGCACTGTGTGCAGGAAGATCACAACACCCCTGGTGCCAGGGTTAGGGCACTGTGTGCAAGAAGATCACAACACTCCTGGTATTAATAGGGATAGGGCACTGTGTGCAGGAAGATCACAACACCCCTGGTGTCAGGGTTAGGGCACTGTGTGCAGGAAGATCACAACACTCCTGGTATTAATAGGGATAGGGCACTGTGTGCAGGAAGATCACAACACCCCTGGTGCCAGGGTTAGGGCACTGTGTGCAGGAAGATCACAACACTCCTGGTATTAATAGGGATAGGGCACTGTGTGCAGGAAGATCACAACACCCCTGGTGCCAGGGTTAGGGCACTGTGTGCTGGAAGATCACAACACTCCTGGTATTAATAGGGATAGGGCACTGTGTGCAGGAAGATCACAACACCCCTGGTGTCAGGGTTAGGGCACTGTGTGCAGGAAGATCACAACACTCCTGGTATTAATAGGGATAGGGCACTGTGTGCAGGAAGATCACAACACCCCTGGTGCCAGGGTTAGGGCACTGTGTGCAGGAAGATCACAACACTCCTGGTATTAATAGGGATAGGGCACTGTGTGCAGGAAGATCACAATACCCCTGGTATCAGGGTTAGAGCACAAGTTCTAGTCACATTGACTGATCACATTACTTGTTTTGTCAAGCTACCAACTGTTTCCATTTCCCATCCCCCATATACTGTCAGTGGGAACCTTGGTAACATGAATAAATAAGAGGGCAGCCAATAGGAATACATATTCATTCCTAAACTGACCTTAACTGACCTGAAAAGTGTCAAATTGTATCATTTTCAGTTAGTGCGCACTAACTCCCGTTAGTGCGCACTAATCGGAAAAAACGATTTTTAACGATTTTTTAACTAAAAAATCGTGCCTAACACGATTTTCTTGCCCTGCCACACGATTTCTATCGTTAAGACGATATGGAACATGATTCACATCCCTATTTCCTGTTCTTTGTGGGATCCCTTGTTCTTCATGTTTCTGGTATCTTCTGGATATCCCTCATCGTCTCCTGATGTTTCGTGGTCTTCCTGATGTTCCTTCCTGGTGCCTCATTTCTGCTTCTGCTTCCTGGACCCGTGGTTCCTCATTTTTACCTCTTCTTGAGTGCCATGTCATGTCTCGTCACCTTGTGGCATGAGCCTGTCTTCTCGTCTGCAGCGCAAGCCTCTGGAGGGTCATCCTCACCTGAAGCCAAGTCTCACCTTGGTCCCGTGTCTCATGCCTGAAGCCAAGTCTCATCTTGGGCAATATCACCTCCTTTCTTCTGCTGTTCATCTCCCTATGCAACCAAGCATCCTTCTGGCTTTCTCATCGCCTTACCCATCTGTTTGGCCACCTTGAGTTCATCCAATATGATCACCCCCAGATCCCACTCTTCTTTTGTGCTTAGAAGAATTTCATCCCTACACTGTCTGGCTGTCTTGCTGGTCGATTTTATAAGCCCTACGCTCACCCAAGTCGGCAGAGATACACAATGACCCGGCGCGCCCTGCGTGGATTTTAGAAAGTGCCCATGGCGAGTACGTGTGTATCTCCTGGTACGCGCAAAAATCATAAAGTTCAAAAAAAGGGGTGGGCATGGGCAAGCCGAGTCTGTAACGAGACGTCTGCACATATTTACATGCACAAGGGCGCATCGGGGTCACCTACCGTGTAACTTTACTTCTGTTGTGGACGGCGTGTAAGTATTAAAATAAAACTAGGCTAGCCAGCGGGGTTTTAAGGGTCGGGGCTAATAGTGTAAAAGGGAGGCAAGATGGCTAGGGGGTTTAGGATGTCCTCTCCCTTACTGAGGAGAACTGGGAACAAACTGGAGAAGCAGGTAATTGCATCAGTGCTCGTATTTGCTAAAATCCCCCCAATAACTCGATCAAGGTGGCATTTGCACGCACATGCGTGCATCAATATAAAATCGTGTGCACATGATTGTGCGTAAATCTGATTTTATAACAGGCGCACATATACGTGCATATGGGGCAGCTCAAGGCAATCTGCTGCTTGAGGCAAGGGATGAGATGGCGCCTCACCCCCCGCCTCCCCATAGGTTCCCCCTCTCTGGTACCCACACTCAAGCACCTCACACATGCTGTCTTCTCCCCCAAGCACATTTACACATGCTCTCTCCCCTAAGCACCCTCACAAATGATCTCTTTCACACACACCCAAACACCCTCACTCATGCTGTGTCTCACATTTCCCCCAAGCACCCTCACGCATACTCTCTCACCCCCTCCGGGCTTGCAATCTCTCACACTCACCCACCCACCCACACACACACACACACACATACACACACACACACACACCTTTACACACACACTCAATCTCACCAGGGCCTTTATCTTCACCGCAAGAGGATCGTGCTCCACTTGCAGCATGCTGGGGTCTCCTTCTTCTTTGCCATTTTCTGCACAGAATATGGCAAAGATGAAGGAGACCCTGGCTGTGCAGGGCGGGAATTCTGCGCGGGTTCTTTTTGTTGTTTTAGCGGCAGGGTGAGGCGGCCACTAGAGGAGTTTGGAGTGGGCAGTTTTTACCATTTCCAAAGTTTGCCGCCTGAAGCGGCCGCCTCACCCTGCCTCATTACAGAACCGCCCCCTAGGCGCATATATGCGTGTATGTTCTGAAATCGCCATGTCCATGTGCGGGAGCCCAGCGGCATGACTCTGTATTTGATAGCATTAAAACTTACCTGCCAGACTCTAGATTATTCCTTGAGTTTCACTAGATCCTTCCTCATGTTTTCTATAATTTCCTGTCTACCCTGTTGCAGGTTTTAGTATCATCTGCAAAAAGACAAAGCTTTCCCAATAATCCTTCTGCAATGTTGCTCATGAAAATGTTGTAAAGGATCGGGCCAAGGACCAATCCATAAGCACACCGTAAGTAATATCTCTCTCATTGGAGTGACATCCATTTCCCACTACCCTTTGTCTCCTCCCACTCAACTAGTTTCTTATCCTGTCAGTCACTTTAGGGTCCTTACCAAGGACACTCACTTTATTGATAAGATGCCTATGAGGAACCATGTCAAAGGCCTTACTGAAATCTAATGATACATCTAGCGTTCTCTCTTTTCAACTCTCTGGTCACCTAGTCAAAGAAATTGATCAGCTTTGTCTGACAAGACCTTCCTCTGGTAAAACCATTCTGCCTCGGATCTTGCAATCCTTCGGATTCCAGAAATTGCACCATTCTCTGTTCTAGCAGCGATTCCATTAATTTGCTCACCACAGAGGTCAGGCTAACTGGATTGTTGTTCCCAGTCTCCTCCTTATTTCCACTTTTGTGAACACAAACCACATCTGCCTGTCTCCAGTCCTCAGAACTACCTCCAGCTCTAAAGAAGCATTGAAAAGGGTCAGGCAGTGCAGCTGCCAGAACCTCTCTAACGTCCCTTAAAACCCTTGTATGTAACCTGTGACCAGCTCCATCACTTTATCTACTTTAAGATTAACTAGTCCTCAAGAACACTTTTTTTTTTTTTTTAATTGATTGAGTTATATCTCACTTCCAATCCTATTTTCCTTTTATGTGGTCCTGCTCCTGGCCCTTCCATAGTGAATACTGAGCAATAATATTTGTTAAGGAATTTCACTTTTTCCTCATCCACCACTGCACATTCCTCCCCTTCACCTCTGAGTCTCCCAATGCCACTTTTGCACTTCCTCCTACCACTAACATATTTGACTAAAAGGTCTTGTGTCTACTGCCCTCCTTCTACCCCACCCCCATCCCAGTACCATATCTGTGTTTTCTTCTTCCATTTGCATCTTTGTATGCCTGACTACTTTCCCACTTTCTGTTAGATTTTCCGAATATTGTCACCTGTCTTTCTCTTTCTGTGATCTCTTGCAGTTTATGAAAGCTGGCCTTTCTTTCCTTAAACGTTTCATCTACTGCTTTGGAAAACTGTTACGACTGTCGCTGCCCGACGTCTCCACTCCGCCCTCCTTACCTCTTTGGTGACTCCTCCTGCGGTTGACGGACGTTTGGCTGACGCGGCATCTGCCTGCCATCCTCTCCGGCGTCCCCGGTCCGGCTTGGGCACTGCCTCCTGCCATGCTTTCCAGTTGCCTTAGGGGACGCGTGCCGCGTGGCCCTGCTTCAAGTACCTTCTTTGGCACGAACCTCAGGGGTGTCCTCCTGTGATGACATCACGCATCCCGGATACAAATAGCCTACGCGATTGCTAGCCGTTGAGTTAGCAAAGGTTTCCTAACGGATGGGATTCGCTCTCCGTACCTAGCTACTCTGCCTCCAATTTTGGACTACTCTACTTGGGGTACCCGCTCCTCGGGGTCCTCTCTCTCTTCTCTTTCAGGTCGCAGTCTGGAACTGGTACTCGCTCCTTGAGGGCCGATGTTCCTGGACTTGCTACCTGGACTTCTCTTCTGCCTGGAAGACACCGCTGCCTATACCATCTGCAAGTTACCATCAACAGTTTTAAGAAGCAGATAAAGACCTGGTTATTTGAGCAGGCGTTTAATCTTGCCAACTGATCCTTTCGTCTAGTATCATTTAGCTACGAGGGATGAGAATGAGTTATAATATCTAAAGGGTTTAGATGGGTATTAAGAAGGGTAGGGGCCAGGAAGGTATTGGTAGGGATAGCGAAGGGAGAGGAAGAAGGAAGGGTTTTTTTTTTTTTTTTTAAGTGTTTTATTAATATTATTATATTTTAAAGTGTTTTAAATGGAACTAAGATGTATTTTAGATTATTATCCTAGCAAAATAATGTAAAGTGTATAGTGATAAGCTGTTTTATGAGTTGTTTTTGAATTTTGCTACTGCAAATTCTATGATTGTAAACCGCCTTGATATTAAATTGAAAGTCGGTATATAAAGTTGAATAAATAAATAAATAAATAAATAAATACTTCTCTCAGAGCTGTTCCCTGGAACCAGGTACTCGCTCCTCAAGGGCCTGCCTTTACTTCAGCTCCTGTGCTCCATACCGAGAGACTGCTGTGTGAGTACTATACCAACGAGGCTCTATTTCTGAACCCTGCATATATTGCTTGTACTAACGATCTCAGTTTCTCTCCACTACAGCACAGCCATTGTGGGATCGCTGTTCCAGAGCCTGAGGGACTACAAGCCCAGCCGGGCTACATTCCTGCTCACTACCGCCACCTCTGGTGGCTCATCAATACTGTTTAATAAAAGATCTAACTGCGTGAGTGTCCCAAAAGCTGAGCCTGACCTGTGGCCCCAAACCATAGAGGCCTCTTTTTCCACTTTTCTTTATTTACTTATCTAACAAAAAGTTAGTTGCCCTTTTAATGTCTTCTTTTAGTTTTGCCCACTGCTCTTCTAGTTCCCTTAGATTTTCCCATCCAACTAATGACTCCTTCAGGCACTCCCTCTTTTAATAAAGTCAGTCCGCGTAGTAATACATAAAAGTATATATTGTCTAAAGAGTGCTTGGTTGAGGACTAAAGTCCATTTAAACACACCCTTAAGAGATCTACACTCACTAATAAAAGATTATTGACAGTCCCCTCTATGAAACAACTTCACTTAAAGGAAGTACGTGAGAGGGCTATCTCCATGGCAGGTCCAATAATATGGAATTCTATGCCCGATGAGCTTCGCCTCTTAGAGGATCATAAAACATTCAGGAAGGTATTAAAATCCTGGCTCTTCAGAGACACTTTCAAGGGGCAGTATTATACTAGGTAGACCGAGACAGGAGTTTAAGATACAATCATGAAAGATTTCTACCGGTATACAGATGAGTAAATAATTGTGATCATAGCAAGAGCTGATAATCAATGTCAACCTTTTTTTTTTATTGTGTACCACTGGATGTGTATTTTTATATTGTAATTTTAATAATGTTTTATTATTTGTATTGTTTTGTTCTGTTTTATATGTAAAACATTTATGTGTGAGTGAGAAATGTAAACTGTTTAGATTTTTCTGATAAACGGTATAGAAATGTAATTAAATACTAAAATGAAGTCCAGGACCCTCGCATTTGAATGACCCTTCATTGCCCAACCTCTAATACTGAATCACACTGTCCGGTAACCATTGGATCTCAGGTGATCGCCTTCTCCAATATCAGAAATACTGTCCCCATTATTACGTATTTATTGAATTATTTATTTGATTTATATTGCGCTTTTTCAGGCACTTCTAAGCAGTAAGCACCCAGTCCTGTGTTGCCCCCTCCCAGGAGGGTTCCATTACTAGCTGACAGCACAGCAGGTAAAGCAGGATCTCCGTGCTTCGAGAAGACATTGCAGCCAGGATGTACTTAACATCCAGCAAATTGAAATCCCCCAGTAATACACTTCCCCTTTCACAGCAGTTTTGTGAATGTCCTCCATTAAAACTCTCTCCATGTCTTCTGCTGCGATGGAGGTCTGTATATTACACCAATGTAGCACTAAAGGCCCTTTCGGGTAGATTTTCAAACCCCTGTGCACGTAAATCCCGGGGTTTACGCGCACGTCCGGGCCTTACGCTCGCCAGGTGAATTATCAAATGGGCCCAGTCGCGTTCGTAAACCAAGGTACGCGAATAAGTGCCGGGGCCTGAAAAGGGGACGCGCTGGGGGGGCGGGGAGGAGTGGGGCTGGAGGCGGCCGGAACAGTGGCCATTTGCCACTGTGCCGGGGAAGCGCGTGCTGCCAGTCAGCCAGCGTGTGCTTCTGCTCCAACGGAGCAGTAAGCAACAAAACAACAAAAAAGGAAAAGGTAGGAGAAAGGGTTTAGGGGGTGGGGAGGAGAGGGGAAGAGGGAGGGAGCATGGGCAGGGGGTAGGGAAGTTCCCTCCCAGTCTGCTCCTTAATTGAAGCGGACTGGGAGGGAACTTGGGGAAGCTCGATTGTGTCTTCTCGTGTAATCTTATAAAATTACCCCCCCCCTCCGCACGCACCGCACGCACATGCGTGGACGGATTATAAAATTCCCATGCGCATGTGTACACGGCATGAGCATGTGTACACCGGCACACGCATGTTATTAAATCAGAGCGACCATGTGTGCGCGCCAGGAAGCACACGCACCTTTTAAAATCTACCCGTTAAGTGTCCATTCCAGTTAGTTTATAATTCATGGGCTTTCTATCCTCATCACCCTCCTCCCATCTAGGAGAGCTGGGACTGGTTGCTCCTTGTTCAATATAACATGGCCATTTTTGTTATTTAAGGGGGTGGCTAGAATCAGTTCAGAGCAGACAGCAAACAGTAAAGATGGCTGTTTTTTTCCCTCTCTGGTGAGGCCTCCCCTGCCTCATCAGGTTTTTGCTTTTTGGGAGTCTCCTCTGTGCGCACCCTGCCAGAGGGTCTCTAGACGTTTAGTGACAGTAAGGACCACTTTTTGCTGGAATCTCTGCGGTACTCCCACTCCAGGACTGACGACCAGTGAGCCCATTCACTCCCTGAATGAGGCAAGCACCTGTGTGAGGCAGCTGAAGGCCAGAAGAATTCTAGTTTTGGAAGGGACTGTGCTTAACCTTTGGAGAAAGTCCTCCTGGCTGACTGTACTCAGAGACAGGGGCTGAAAACCAGTGAGCCCATTCACTTCATGACTGTGGCAGGCACCTCTGACAGCAGAACACCAGTCTAGAAAAATGTTTGACTAAGGAAAGTGTTTTCTTTCTTTTTGTTGTTTTTTTTTTTGTTTTGAGGAGGTTTTTAAGCCTCCCCTCCTCACTGGGAGCCAAGCTGGAGTAGTTGGTTCCTGACCCACAGACCTTTGAACCTGAGGAGTCCCCCTTTTCAGAACAACTAAAGGGAGTAAGTAAGATCATGGAGATCCCATCTGGATCTACACTAAAGGGACCAGGATACAGGGCCAGGTGATCAATGAGAATCTAGAGATTGAACTAGGATGGTTTTTGCTATTCTAAAAGGAGATCCCTGAGATAGGACTCCCTGGTAAGACAATGGGAAAGATTTGGTGCACATTTTCAGCACCTTGAGAAGCTCAACCAGTTTGCTGAAGAAAACGTAGAAACATAGAAATGACAGCAGAAGATGACCAATAGGCCCATCCAGTCTGCCCAGCAAGCTTTCACACTTATTTTCTCATACTTGTCTGTTACTCCAACTGAGTTCAGGGCCCTTATTGGTAGCTTTTTGATTCTAATTTCCTTCCTTCCCCGCCATTGATGCAGAGAGCAGTGTTAGAGCTGTATCAAAGTGAAGTATAAGCTTAATGTTTGAGGGTAATAACCGTCGTATCGAGCAAGTTACCCCATAGTGGGGTAGATTTTAAAAGAAGCGCGATCAGCCTACTTTTGCTTGCGCATCAGACTCAAGCAAAAGTACGCTGGATTTTAGTAGATACGCGCGGAGCCGCGTGTATCCACTAAAATCCTGGATCGGCGCGCGCAAGGCTATCGATTTTGTATAGCCTGCGCGCGCCGAGCCGCGCTGCCTCCCCCCGTTCCCTCCAAGGCCGCTCCGAAATCGGAGCGGCCTCGGAGGGAACTTTCCTTTGCCCTCCCCTCACCTTCCCCTCCCTTCCCCTACCTAACCCACCCACCCGGCCCTGTCTACACCCCCCCCTTACCTTTGTCGGGGGATTTACGCCTCCCGGAGGGAGACGTAAATCCCCGCGCGCCAGCGGGCCTGCTGCGCGTCGGGCCGCGACCTGGGGGCGGGTACGGAGGGCGCGGCCACGCCCCCGGGCCGTAGCCACGCCCCCGTACCCGCCCCCAAAACGCTGCCGACACGCCCCCGGAACGCCGCGACGACCGGGCCCGCCCCAACACGCCCCCGACACGCCCCCCTCCGAGAACCCCGGGACTTACGCGAGTCCCGGGGCTCTGCGCGCGCCGGGAGGCCTATGTAAAATAGGCTTCCCGGCGCGCAGGGCCCTACTCGCGTAAATCCGGGCGGATTTACGCGAGCAGGGCTCTTAAAATCCGCCCCAGTTTGTATACTCATAGAGGTAGATCTTAAATAAGACGCAAGTACGTACTTTTGTTCGCGCAACTGGCGCGAACAAAAGTACGCCGGATTTTACAAGATGAGGGGCGGATTTTCAGAGCCCTGCTCGCGTAAATCCGCCCAAAACCGGGCGGATTTACACGAGCAGGGCCCTGCGCGCCGGGAAGCCTATTTTACATAGGCCTCCCGGCGCGCGCAGAGCCCCGGGACTCGCGTAAGTCCCGGGGTTCTCGGAGGGGGGCGTGTCGGGGGCGTGTCGGGGGGCGGGCCCGGTCGTCGCGGCGTTTCGGGGGCGTGTCGGCAGCGTTTGGGGGCGGGTACGGGGGCGTGGCTACGGCCCGGGGGCGTGGCCGCGCCCTCCGTACCCGCCCCCAGGTCGCGGCCCGGCGCACAGGAGTCCCGCTCGCGTGCGGGGATTTACGCCTCCCTCCGGGAGGCGTAAATCCCCCGACAAAGGTAGGATGGGGGTTTAGACAGGGCCGGGCGGGTGGGTTAGGTAGGGGAAGGGAGGGGAAGGTGAGGGGAGGGCAAAGGAAAGTTCCCTTCTAGGCCGCTCCGATTTCGGAGCGGCCTAGGAGGGAACGGGGGTAGGCTGCGCGGCTCGGCGCGCGCAGGCTATACGAAATCGATAGCCTTGCGCGCGCCGATCCAGGATTTTAGCCGATACGCGCGACTACGCGCGTATCTACTAAAATCCAGCATACTTTTGTTTGCGCTCGTCTGAAAATCTACCCCTATGCGCATAGCCAAGCTTATCTTATAAAATTCGGGGTTGGCGAACGGAAGGCTGCACAAAATCGGCAGCCTGCGTGCGCCGAGCCGCGCAGCCTGCCTCCGTTCCCTCCAAGGCCGCTCCAAAATCGGAGCGGCCTCGGAGGAACTTTCTTTCTGCGTCCCCCCACCTTCCCCTCCCTTCCCCTATCTACCCCACCCCCCAGCCCTACCTAAATACCCCCCTACCTTTGTTGTGCAAGTTACGCCTGCTTGAAGCAGGCGTAACTGTGCCGGGGGATGCCGCTTCGGCATCCCCCGGCACAGGCCGCAGTGCCGGGGGATTTGTGACTGCCCTCCCGGCCCGCCCCCGGACCCACCCCGGACTTCCCACTGACCCCGGATATGCTCCCTCCTGCCCCTTTTATGAAGCCCTGGAAGTTACGCGCATCCCGGGGCTTTGCGCGCGCCGGTGGACTATGCAAAATAGGCGCGCCGGCACACAGGGCTTTTAAAATCTAGCCCATACTGCTCAGATCAATGCCTTGTTAGATGTTGGCTGGATGTAAATCCTATTTCTTCATTACCCCCTGACGTTGAAGCAGTAAGCTGCACTGGATATGCATTCAAAGTGAAGTATCAGGCTTAATTGGTTTAGGGTAGTAACCACTGCAACAAGCAAGCTACTCCCATGCTTATTTGTTTATCCAGATTGTGCTACCTTGATGGTTGCTGCCTGAATGCAAATCCTCTTTTCCACATTTCCTCTTGCCGTTGAAGCATAGAGCAATGTAGGAGTCTCATTAACCGTGAGAACATTTATTGAATAGGGGTATTAATTACTAGGTAGTAGCTGTCATTCCCGCAAGCCACCCCCATTCCTACCCAGAATGAAACACCATAATTGTACAAGAAAACATCTGTAACTGCACTTAATTAAAGATGGACTTTAATTTGCTTTTAACTAATCAGTAAATTATTATTTAGCACCCAGTGCCGGGTCCGACCTGTATTGTTACAATAACCCCGCCAGGTGTTGCCAGAGCTACCATCATACACAAGGAATAAATCACACCACTGTCTGGGCTATAGATAAGAGGCTCCCCCCATAAAAAGAATCTGAGGTAGAGGAAGGACCTGGGAGGAGTGCTGGCTGGAGCAGCCCTTGAAGAGAAATAAATTAGTTTCTGTGTCCTGGGACATAAAACAGCTCGCTAAGAGTTACACAAATATAAACAGATGTTACATTCTCTCTCTCCAGATTAACCCACAGTACTTCCTCCTTATCTGGTAAACCCTGAAGTTCTGTTACTTTAATATTATTTTGTTATATATAGTGCTCCTCCTCCTCCCTTTCTTCCTATCCTGTCCTGTAGCCTGGTGTAACTATATCTCAGGCGTGGTTTTCCAGGTACCATGTCTCAGTGGCAACCAAATCAGCCACTTTCATGAATGCCTCTAGAGCCGTGACTTTATTTCACATATTACTATGAGCATTAGTCTACAAACAGCTTTCCAGATGTTGCCCTTTTTTCCCATTCCTATACAATAGTTTAATGTTTTATTTACCTGAGGAGTTTTGCTTACCTTAGGGCTTTGTTCACCCATCTCTGATGATCCCAATGATGCACTTTTTAAATTTCTCTGAGAACATTCTTCCTGCTCCTATGAGCTTCCAGCTCAGTTGGAACCAGGGCTGGGATCCTGGTGCAATGAACCTTCATTTGCAATGACCTCATGAGCTTTCTAACCCCATATTCAATGACCTGCTGAGCGAGTAAGATAGCCCAAGTAAATTGACCTGGTTATCTTTACACGGATATTTGCTGCATTTGATTGGCTAGATGTGTGACTGAGCATCCAGCTAAATTTACCAGCTTAGCTCATAAAGATCTCACATTTACACAGACAGTTTTATCTGGCTAAATTCAGCTGGCTAGATTTGAAAGCTGCCCCCAGAATGCCTCTACCCAGGAACATTTGTCCAGCTTGTGATTTAACCACGCAAATGTTTAAAGGTGCCACACTTTTAAATGGGAACATGTACCCAGCTAAAACCCACTTTTAATTGGTGGATCTTAAAAATATTAACCCCCTATATTTTACATTCTGTCCCAAAATACGTTATTCTAATCATTGCCATGATGGTCCTCAGTGGGTAGCCATGTACCAAGTCTTCTTCTGGAATCCTGCAATCATTGGCCCTAAACCTAGCCCCTTGCTGTAAACATTGCCTCATTAACATCCCCAGCCTTGGCCTGGGGAGAAGAAGACCTGAGCCTGGAATTTAACCAAGGTTCCTCCACATAACAGTGCATGGTACTGTCACTGAGCCACAGGGCTGGCCTAAGAACATAAGAAACTGCCATGCTGGGTCAGACCAAGGGTCCATCAAGCCCAGCATCCTGTTTCCAACAGAGGCCAAACCAGGCCATAAGAACCTGGCAATTACCCAAACACTAAGAAGATCCCATGCTACTGATGCAATTAATAGCAGTGGCTATTCCCTAAGTAAACTTGATTAATAGTCGTTAATGGACTTCTCCTCCAAGAACTTATCAAAACCTTTTTTGAACCCAGCTACACTAACTGCACTAACCACATCCTCTGGCAACAAATTCCAGAGCTTTATTGTGCATTGAGTGAAAAATAATTTTCTCCGATTAGTCTTAAATGTGCTACTTGCTAACTTCATGAAATGCCCCCTGGTCCTTCTATTATTCGAAAGTGTAAATAATCGAGTCACATCTACTCATTCAAGACCTCTCATGATCTTAAAGACCTCTATCATATCCCCCCTCAGCCATCTCTTCTCCAAGCTGAACAGCCCTAACCTCTTCAGCCTTTCCTCATAGGGAAGCTGTTCCATCCCCTGTACCTGTTCTATCCCCTGTACCTTCTCCATCGCATGCATGTATTATTTTTTTTATGAAAGAACATGTGATATAATATAGGATCAAATTAAGAACTCTTATGATGGCATGGGGTTTGTAATATTTTTTGAAAAAAGTTTAAAAAAAAGAACACATATACTGATAAGGTGTGCATTGTAACAAAATCACTCAAGCTATGTAATTAGCGGGCAGAATTTCCAATAACATAATTTAAGAAACTGTCTTGTGATGTCAAATGGAGAGAAAACCAACATCCAGTGCTAAAGGTTACGCCTCTCCCTGGGAAAAAAAAATAGTTGAAGCTGATTTTTTTTTTTTTGACCTACCAGGATATAAATCTGCATATACTGGATCTATCATGTATACAGATTCCTCTTATGCATATCCACCCTAGAGATCCGGAAAACCTGACCGCTGTGGGGTCACTAGGACAGGTTTTGGAAGCCCTGGGGAGAGCAGACCATACCACTCCCTATGATCTTTAAGGGACAGTCCCTGAAGAATACAGTGGAGTAGTGCACGGCACGCATGTCTGTTTGGGGATAAGAGGAGAGTTAGAGAGAGAGAGAGAGAGAGTAATTTTATTTAACAGGTTGAAGTGAGCTGCAGAGGCTTTTCCATCACAGTCTCATCTCACTCTAGACTGTAAGAGACACTTGGGACTGATGATAAAAAGGAGCACGGCAATAAAAAAAAAAAAAAGTTATCAGAAGATAGCACTGGGAATATATAATGGTGGATGTCTCTGATACACGAGCAAAGAGAGCAGTGCATGCCCAGGAAAACCAAAACAAAACGGGAAACGTTATACATCAAGGTAACCTGATCTGTACTAATGTACCTTCTAGCCACTAACTGATGAAGCATTTTAACAGTAGGAGCAAAATAGCAGAAGGCATGCTTTTGTTTGTGTTGCTGGCCTCTGTGTAGTATCATAATTGCCTGTCATTTCCAGGAAGAATAAAAAAAAAAAAAGGACCGTGATGAATGAACTGCTGAACTGAAAGGCTAGGAGCTGCAAAGCTATTAATGGAAACGCTGCAAATTTTCCACAGGGTCCGACAGCTAGTACCTGTGATAAGAAGGCTATAGGAACAGAGTACCTAACCCTTCACTTCCTCACCTAGCGCCTATACATAGGCGCACCAACTGGTGAATACTTCATGGCTGCTTATTAACAGACAGCATCCTGGCATTGCTAATCTATAAACTTCCTATACTTAAAAAAAAAGGTTTAAAACCCGAAGAGAGTGGCTGCTAGAATTATAGTGCATGTGGCCCAAATGCTTTTATAAGGCTATGAATAGATGACTGAGCAAGGTACTGGCAAAAAAAAAAAAAATTAGATTTAGGAGACGACAATGTTATATTGCTGGGAAAGACATTGGTACAGCAGGAAAGGATGATACAATGTCTTACTCACCGAAACGATTAGCTTTCTTATACGGCTGTGGAAGACCTATAATTTAGAACTGCCACGGGCATCTTTTTGATTGAATGTTTAGTGGATATTTTTTTTTTAAAGTCTCAAAGCTGCAAATATTGCAGCTCAAAGAGATTTCTCATATTGTTGCGAGATATGAATAGGGTGTTTATTACAATATCAACAAACTGTATTTCTTGGGAGGCTCGGTGTATTGCAGTATGTTTAATGTGCAGTGCCAAGGGTAATTAATCTCTGTCTTTGCTATTTAAATAGAGGTTTTAAGCCTGTTTGGTTGAGATAACTCAAGAGTATTTGCAGATACGCTTGGTGACTGCTGGACAGAACAAAATCAAGGACATATTAAAATTCCTGCAGCATGGCTGCAGTGAGAAAATAAAAACTCCGCTGGTTTATCAAATTCAGGAAGCTGCATAATTTCCCTCTTCCAATTATGCACATCTTTGTTGTTTCTCATTCATGTTCCTGAATCAAAAGTACACTAAAAACTGTGGCCCTCTCTAGCCCTCTATAAAGTATTCTTCATTAACTAGAAATATGGCACTTAAGTGGCCCCTTTTTTCTATTGCGTCATGATTGCTTTCTTTTCAGCACTCTTCTGAACCATACAGATTGGAATTAGAGATGTGCAGTGACCTCTCCGGTCTCCACTAGATGTTCCTAGCTCAGGCTTTGGGTAGGGTGAGCATAACAATTCCTAACCAGCACCTGCTCCTAGGATGCTGGGTGTGGTATTGTTATTATTTGTGATAATTGTGGGTGGATCCTTGGGCCGGTGGGAGATGACCACGCCCACGGGGGAAGATCCCGAGAGGGACCACCAGTCAGGCTCAGAGTTGGGAGACAGACACACGCTAGTTCTTTTATTAAACTGTTTTAGAGAACCACCAGAGGTGGCAGTAGTGAGCTGGAAGAGCCCGGCTGGGCTGTAGTCCCTCAGGCACTGGAATAGCGATCCCAGGACAGCTAAGCTGTAGATAAACTGAGATAGTGAGTAGGCAGGGTATGCAGAGTTCAAGAACAGAACCTTGATGGTAACACTCACACAATAGTCTCTTTGAACACCCCCGGAGCTGGAATGAAGTAGGCCCTCGAGGAGTGAGTACCTGGTTCCAGGGAAAGCTCTGAGAGAGAGAGATGGTAACTCACTGGTGTTGTAGGCAGCGATGACTTCCTGGCAGAAGTTATATTCGCTAGCAGGTTCGGGAACATGGGCCCTCGAGGAGCGAGTACCGGTTCCAGTCTGTGACCTGAAAAGCAAGAGAGAAAGCGAGGCCCCCGAGGAGCGGGTACCCCTGATAAAGTCCGAGGAGGCAGAGTAGCAAGGTAAGCGGAGAGCGAATCCCATCCGCAGCGATACCTGGAGGCAGCTAGGTAGGAAACCCTTTGCTAACTCGATTAGGTAGCAAAATAAGAGACCTTAAATATCTGGTGATGATGACGTCATCTCAGGGGGATGCTCCTGAGGTTCACGCCACAGCTGGTACTTGAGTCGGGGCCGCGCACGCGCGTCCCCTTAGGCCTCAGGAGAACACGATGGAAGGCAGCGTCTAGCTGGTCCGGGAACGCCGGAGGAGGTCGGCAAGATGATGCGGCAGCCAAACTTCCATCGACCAAAGAGGGAGTCGCCAAAGAGGTAAGGTGGGCGGAGTGGAGACGTCGGGCAGTGACAGTTGTAACAGGTATCTCCTGCCTACATAAGTGCGAGTGGCTGCGTAGAGTAGTGTAGCATTTTTAGTTAGATTTTAATGAAGTGTTGGAGTTCCTCAGTCTCTAAATGTAGGCCCTATGGTCAGATACATAAGAGAAGGGAAGAGACATATCCCTTTTCAACCGGTCTGAAGTTTATGTGAACCATTTTGGAAAGTCCGTTTTTCTGGATTTGTGGTGAAACTCTATTCCCGACTCCAGGAGAATTGTTCCCCTGCTCGAAGGAGGTCAGAGAAAAGAAGACCTGTTGTTCCCATCCAACAACACAAGGGGAGATGGCAGTGACTTGCCACAAGAACAGTATTTCTGGAGTTTTTTGAGGAACGTTTTGGAGTCCCTTTTGTGTTATGAGGAAGTTTGGCTTACCCTTCCTGCCCAGGAACATTCAGCAAGCAGGATTTCATCTGCTTGCTGAAAGTTGGGACTTTCAAACCAAGAGATCAAGCTTCAATAACTGAGAGGAGAGTGGGGAAATGGAAAAGGAGTTCAGCTGCAGACCCCCATAGGAGTCTCTACCCAGGCGCAGCGAGGAATAAGTAGATGGGATTCTGGGATGCCAGGTATTTTTCTTCATCTGAGGAAGAGAGACCCGTTGAGGAGACCCTCTTGCCCTGTTATCTTCAAAACTTTGAGGTAGATTGTAGAAGCAGCCACATACACACATATGCAGGCCACGGGCGAGCAATGCAAATTTTAAGACGCCGTGAAGTGCGCACATACATACCTGTATGCGTGTCAAGCATAAGGGTTGGAAAAGGGGGCGGGGAATGGGAGTTCCAGGGCGAGGCCAAGACTTCCACGCTGACCATGGCGCACGTCTGTGTATTATCCACGTAACTTTACTGCAGGTCCTGAGAAGGAGCAAGTCTCGAGATCTCGAGTTTTAGGGCTTTCAGTATGGCATGAAGGTTCAGGATCAAGTGGGGGGGGGCTTACAGGATGAAGAGCCAGAGGGGTCTTGAAGACCTCAATATCAACTGCAGAAACTGGTGGACTAATTGGAAAAACAGTTTTTTCCCTCGCTGTTAAAACATGCTCGTGCGAGGGGAAAAAAACCTCGAGAATCTGTACTGGTGTCGCATGATAACCATTGAATATTTGCTGCAGTAAAATTGGGTTTTGGAATGCCCCGCCCAAATATCTTGCATAGTTATTGGCTCAGGGACAAAGCAGCACCAAAGAGACTGTGAGAGCACTCAAGGAGAGAGAGAAAGGGAGGGCTTCTGTAGCCTTGGGTCCTGGAGGTTCAACCTTACCCCATCCCCACTCCCATCCAGAGCATTCCCACCCGGGGCTGAACAGTCTGTGTGACTGGATACATGAACTTAGCTCTCTCTGCCACTGAGTATGGCCCCCTGCGCATTTCAGCCAAACCCTGATGTAGGGGGCTACACATGCGAGAAAAATCTTTTGAAAGCTTGGGCATCTGCTGAGATATTCAGCAGCATGGACATGCTATTGAATATACTCAGAGGTTAATATGCAGCGACATTTAGCCGGTTATGTTCTGACTCAGCTGGCTACTGTAAGTGGCACTGTCTGAAGGTTTATTGGTTTATTTATTTATTTATTTCTTTTATATACCGACGTTCGATCGAGATATCACATCGGTTTCCAGATAACTCAAAGAATAGGGTAGTAACAGCCCTATTTTACATTATAACATTGTAATAAAATAATAAATTGTAACATTGTAATAAATATAACAAATTATACAAATTATAACAGGAATAACAGGATTACGTTGAACATTTGATGTAGTATATAACATATGTACATAAATGACTTGTTGATGAGGATATATTAAGGTTAGGTTGGCAGGGAGGGTTGAAGGGGGGAATGGGGGGGATAGGAGGGGGGAAGGTGGTGCAAGGGAGGGAAGATGGTGATGCGAGATGCTTGTGTAGGGGGGCGTGGTGTGTTGCAGTTGAATTTGGGTAGGTTACGTGTCAGGTGGGAATGCTTTTAGGAACAGCCATGTTTTGAGGTGTTTTTTGAAGACTTGCAATGAAGGTTCATTTCTGAGACAGGTGGGGAGGGAGTTCCATAAGGAGGGGCCCGCAATTGGATGGCCGGCGCCATCTTTAAAAATGGCTGGGGTAAGTGGCAGCCGTGCTTAGCGGCTGCCACTTACCCCGCTGTTTTCCAGCTAAATAGTCAGATAAGTGAGGGGCAGGGTGAGGGTATTCTGGGGTGGAGCTACTTATTCAGCTAACAGCAGGATAAGTGCTGGCATTCAGCCTTAACTGGCAGAGGTAGGCGGATAAGTGTAGGGCATCTATTTGGCTGTCCTATAGTTATCTGGATAAAGTTATCCAGCTAAATATAAGATAGCTGAGTACATCATGCTGCCGTGATACCGGCGAGCTGTGTGCTGTCTCAGCACCACATATAGCCTCTGTACTACTCAGCTCATTAGCGCTGTCCCTCCACACACACACACACACCCGCCCCGAGCTGACGTGCTGATCCTGAAACCCTGCCTGCTTGAAACATCATCCTGAAGGAACAATATTGCCATCCAGATAAGTCAGGCTTGCCTAAGAGGTTCACTTCTTAGAGATCCTCTATGGGAGATCTCGGGGAGACTGTGCTGACAATTTTGTTTGTTTTACTTTAATAGGGTCATTCATTTTGAGGTTAATGGAAATGGGGGAGCTATGATCGAGAGTTTGGGTGGGAAATGTAAAGAGGCAAGAGGGTTACTTAAAAGTACTTGAGAGGATGGGGGAAAGGTGTAGGGGATTCAGAACGTTTGTTGCTTAATGCCTGCTCAGTTCAGAAACATTGGTGGATTTAGGTACGTTTAAATGTGGACAGGAAAGAAGATTTGATTTGTATAACAGAGACTTGGATCAATAATAAGCAGGCTTTAGCTATTTCACAAGGCTGTCCAGCGGGGTATAACATTGTTCTGCAGAACAGACTGAGGAAACAGGGTGGTGGGGTGGCTGTTATTTTTAGGGAATGGTTGCCTGTCAAAGGGTTATTTTTGGAATCAGTTGCAGAGTGTGAAAGTGTGTTGGTGAAACTGGATTTTAAGATCCCTGTTATTATCTCCCTGTGGTATCGTCCATCAAGTGCAGCTACAGAAACACTAGACGGGGTTTGCAGAAGCTATAATAACGCAATCTCTGAAGTACTTTTACCTTTTGGTGATGGGGGATTTCATTTTACATACTGATTTAAATGTTTGCGCAAAAGCTACACAATTTTTGTTGATGCTAGCAGTAAATGATTTGGTATAGACGATCAAAGGTCCAACAGATGAAAAGGGATATACCCTGGATTTGATATTTGGGTCCAAACTAGCTCAGGAAGATGGGAAATTGAAGTTTTATGGAAAAGAGTGTTCTTTCTGGGTGGATAATTATTTAGAGTATTTTGGTTTTAAATATATTACTAGATCAGGTTGCTCAATCTTTGCAAGGTAGAGGGGGTTGCAAAATTGATCAGAATAAATTTGGGGAGGTTTTGGAGTTTTTGACGGAAGGATTTTTTTGAAAATATGGAAGGGGTAAATACTGAGAGGTTTATATTCAGACATAGCTGGCTGTCAGGTCGATACAGTAAGGCCGCGTTAGAAAGAGTGCGGCAGTGCCGGGCGCACCCTCGTTCCCCGCATGCACAGTCCTGCTCACATACCGCTCGATACTCTATTTAAATTGTGTAAGTTAGCCAGATAGGACCTATCTGGCTAACTTGCTGGGCCGCACACTTTCGCCCCCATAGCACCACAGGAAAATGTCTTGTTATTTCCCGGAGTACTGCTGGCGATAATGTGGAGAACATTATCGTCCGCAGTGCTGCCGGGCCATAACCCCACCCGAACCCTGCCCGTACTCCTCCTTTCCCCTGATTTAAATTGTACTGCCGTGATAACGGCACATTGCAGTTTAAAGAATGACCCTGTAAGCCCGGATATTCAGCAGCGTGGGACTGAGTATACTAGGGATGTGAATTGGGCTTCGGACGAATGCAAATATCATACGATATTTTCAAAATAGTCAGAAATCGGGGGCTCCCCCAAAACGATAGGAAAACCCCACGATATTGTTCGTGGGGGTTCTCTTATCATTTTGGGGGAGGGCGGGAAAAAACGGCACACAAAAATAACCCCTAAACCCACCCCGACCCTTTAAAACTAATCCCTTAGCTTCCCCCCCCCCCCCCAACCCCCCAAAAAAACGTTTTACAGGTACCTGGTGGTCCAGTGGGGGTCCCGGGAGCAATCTCCCGCTTCCGGGCTGTCGGCTGCCACTAATAAAAATGGCGTCGATGGCCCTTTGCCCTTACCATGTGACAGGGTATCCGTGCCATTGGCCGACCCCTGTCACATGGTAGGAGCACTGGATGGCCCACGCCATTTTTAAAGATGGCGCCGGCCATCCAGTGCTCCCTCCATGTCACTAGTGTACCTTCCGTGCGCCGAGCCTTAGGGGAGCCCCGATGGCTTTCCCCATTCCCTTCGAGGCCGCTCCGAAATCGAACTTTCCTTCAGCCCCCCCACCTTCCCCTCCCTTCCCCTACCTAACCATCCCCCCAGCCCGAAAATAAAAAACCCCTTACCTTTGTTGTAGACGTTATGCCTGTCAGAGGCAGGCGTGTGCGCCGGCCGGCGCACGATCCCCCAGCTCAGCGGCCTAGCAGAGGCCTGTGGTCACGTCCCCGCCCCACCCCTGGACCGCCCTGTCCTGCCCCCACTCCGCCCATTTATTCAAGCCCCAGGACATACGTACGTCCCGGGGCTTGCGCACATCGCCGGGCCTATGCAAAATAGGCTCAGCATGTGCAAGAGCGGGTTTAAAAGAGTTACGTGCATATATTATGTGTGTAACCCTTTTAAAATCCACCCCATAACTTTGCTATCCACCTAAATGGTTTGTGAATATTGACCTCTGAATGTTTAGTTGAAAATCATATGATTAATCAGGGTTTGGATTTGGTACCAGCTAAGGGGCAAGGTAAAAAGAATAACAAAATGGTTGGCATCGCCTTGGCTTATGAGGAACTTGGCAGAGAGTAAGCCTGGGCTTTGCCAACTAGAGCGTCGGCGGAGAAAATCTGGAGAAGCAGAGGATAGGGTGCTGTGGCGTAAGGCTGCTACTCAGTACTTTAGATAGATTGCAGAAATTAAGAAGCAATATTATTCATGAATTATATTAAAAGTAGACGATAGTCCGAGAGTTATATTTATAGCGGTTAAATCATTGCTGCAGGTAAGGCAGATGTCTCTGGTAAATTTCAGAATTTGCCGGAAAGTGGGATGTTAGCTTCTTTTATTCAGGGAAAGATAAGTCACTTGCAGAAGGATTTAATTAGGAGGGGAAGAAGGAATTGGGGGGGGGGGGGGGGGGGAAGGTCAGAAGCAAAGGAAAGGATGATGAGTGATGGAAGTCTGGGTATGTTGTCATTGTTGTTACAGTTTAAACCGCTTTCCGTGTTTGCGATGAAGCAATATTTGAATCAGATGAAGTCTTCTTGTGTTAGATTAGACCCTTGTCCCTCATGTTCTGTGCATCTGTTTTCTGAGGAAGTCCTTTTGGTTTTGTTGAATTTGATAAATTCCTCTTTATGTGGAGAAGGCTGAGTATCCCAATTTTGAAGCGCCCTGGTATGGATCCAGTGGCCCGAAGTAAGAACAGAACAGTTTCACATTAACGGTTGCCTCATTAATGTATGCACTTTCTTGAAGCAGAATGGTTTGGTTCTGAATATCAACAAAACTATTACTTTTGGGGTTGGGTCCATGTAAACGACCATGTTGATTTGTTGATAGTACCAGCACAGGAAGTGACATCATTGGGGGTTTGGCTGGATCCTGACTTTGGACAGACACATCTCAGCAGTGGCAAGGAAGGCGTTCTTGGGTTTAAAACTGGTGAGGCACTTGAAACCCTTTTTGAATACAGGCATTTTGAAAAAGGTCACATAAGCCTTAGCTGTGTCCCACTTTGACTGCTGTAATCCCAAATATCTGGGGCTGCCAGGTAAAGCTTTACATAGATTACACAGAATGCGGCAGCCCCTGATGAGCTCCTGCAGCACCTTTGCTGTTATGTTACACTGGCTTCCAGTTTCTTTAGGTTGCCAGTTTAAATGCTTGGTTTTGATGTTCAAAATTCTGAGACATAATTGCCTTATTTATGAGAGTTAGGTGGGCCATTAGGTCCAATGAGAAATCTATGTTATAGCTTCCAGCAGTGAAAGTCTTTCGTCCTGTGTGGCTCCAAAATAGAAGCCTTCAATAGCTGCCTTGTTTCAATTATGGAATTCTCTTCCATCTTCACTATGAGAAGAAGTCAATCTTTTAGGAATTAGAAAAGGTAGTTAATGTCCTCTAAGAATGATTGAGAATAATGGAGGTGGAATAGGGTACAAGCTATTTAGTCCTTGGTAGAACATAAGAACATAAGAACAGGCCATACTGGGTCAGACCAAGGGTCCATCAAGCCCAGCATCCTGTTTCCAACAGTGGCCAATCCAGGCCATAAGAACCTGGCAAGTGCCCAAACACTAAGTCTATTCCATGTTACCATTGCTAATGGCAATGAAGATGAGTTGCAATGTTGGACTTTCTTCTATAAATTGTTTTGTTCTTTAGTTTTATTTATTTTTCTTGTTTACTGTTATTTTACTATTGTATTTTATTGTATATGTGTTCTGTTTTATGTTATTATATATATGTTCTATTTGTACATCACCTTGGGTGATTTTATCTGGAAAGTGATTTGTAAATGGAATAAAATAAAATTAAATGAAATATCAGGACCAAGTTAGCTGGATAAGTTTATCTCATTGACTTGTTCAGCTCAATAGAGACTGATTATTGGTCTCTTAGCTGTTTTAATTTCAACATAGCAGTTGTAACTGATTAGTTCCCTATTCTTATTTTCATTTTAGTAATCCGCTGACAACTGTCTGCTTTCTTAAGTCTCAAGTAAGTTTCTTATCTTCTTTATCTTCGGTATGACGGTTTCTCACATTTTTAGCACCCCTTTACCTTACCTCTCTCTCCCTCCCTTTCCCCCCTCTCTTCTCTTCTCTACCCCTACCCCCTTTTCCTCCTTCCTCCTTCCCCTTTCCCCCTCCCCTCCCCTTCCCCCTTCCCCCTTCTCCTCCTCATCCCTCTTCCTTTTTCCCCCTCTTCCTCTTCCCCCTCCCCTTCTCCATTCCTTCCTTCCTCCCCCTTCCCACTTTAGTCATTTTTATCTACCTGCTTTGTTGTTTATAAAATAAGTGTCTTGTTCCCTCCTTTAATTGATAATTATTTATGTTAATAAATAATTATTCGCCTAACTGCACAATAAGTGTCCGCCTAACTGCACAATAACCGTATGATGTTTGTTTGATTATAGATTTTGCGAAACTCGGCTGTGTCGGGGTCTTCCCATTATAAACATTGATCTCTTGTGGTATTGAACACCTGTGCACAATTGTTGTGTGCACAAACAGAATAAAAAAATCATTGGGTTTGTGAAACCGTTATTGCCCAGTACAATTATTTGCCACACATTACTCCACTTGCTAATTATCTAAATGTGTGTGCCTTCTACTCTGCTCTGCCTTTGTATAAATAGTAAACTTACATATTGGCCTGTACAGAGGTGCTTTCTCTTTTTCTCTCCCTCCTGCCTGAACCGCCAGTAACGCACAGTTACCGCAGGCACAACCTCTCACTTATATCGCTATTTACCCGGAAAAAGAGTTAGTCAATTAATTAACAGCCGCTGAGCAAGGGTGAATATTCAGACACCATCACTTAGCCGACTAAGTTGAAAAATAACCAGCTAAGTGGTGCTGAATATTGACTTCTTAGGAGCCAGTGAAGATTATTTTAATCTTTTATATTTTTGTGCTTATTTGATTAGTTTTTTGTTTGTTCGTTTTGACTCTTTTTTTTTTTTTTTTTTGCTTATTGCGCAATTTTTTTGCAGCCTTTTAATCTTCGTTTATCCTTCCTCCTTCAAGCTATTCCCTTTCTCCTTTTAGCCTCTCCCACCCACAGCTTTTTCCCTACCCTCTGCTTGCCCTCTCTCCTCCCCGGGTTCTTCCCTTCCTCCATGCGCAGCTCCCACTTGTCTTGCCTTGGTACAGTACCTCTGCCTGGGCCTGGCTGTGGCAGCAGCTCGTCTTGTCGCTGGCCTTGCCACAGTGGCGGCAGCAGTTCTTTCCCACCTGGAACCAGTCACCGTGGCGGATTCTATGCCCAGAGCAGGCTAGAGCATTAGCTTTTCTGACCAGGCTGGTGCAGAATTTTAAGCACCCGGGTGACCTGGTTCCCTTGGATTTTTCAGTCCTCAGAGTATATTTCTCTTACCTGGTACCCTTCTTTGTCCAAAGAGAAATAACTTAAATCCTTTTACCTCTGTCATCTCAACTAGAACTCTCTTCTAGAGTTGTGAATCGTGTCCTCGATCGTCTTAACGATCGATTTTGGCTGGGAGGGGGAGGGAATCGTATTGTTGCCATTTGGGTGTTTGAAGTATCGTGAAAATCGTGAGCCGGCGCACTAAAACCCCCTAAAACCCACCCCCAACCCTTTAAATTAAATCCCCCACCCTCCCGAACCCCCCCCAAATGCCTTAAATTACCTGGGTGTCCAGCGGCGGTCCGGAACGGCAGCGGTCCGGAACGGCCTCCTGCAATTGAATTGTGTTGTCTTCAGCCGGTGCCATTTTTCAAAATGGCGGCGCAAAATGGCAGCAGCCATAGACCAACACGATTCGACTGCAGGAGGTCGTTCCGGAACCCCGCTGGACTTTTGGCAAGCCTTGTGGGGGTCAGGAGGCCCCCCCAAGCTGGCCAAAAGTCCCTGGGGGTCCAGCGGGGGTCCGGATCAACTGATCGACTGCAGGAGGTCGTTCAGCGGCGGAACCCCCGCTGAACGACCTCCTGCAGTCGATCTCCTGCCGGCGCCATTTTCCGTACGGAAAATGATTCGCGGCAGGAGATCGTTTTCCGGACCCCCGCTGGACCCCCAGGGACTTTTGGCCAGCTTGGGGGGGCCTCCTGACCCCCACAAGACTTGCCAAAAGTCCAGCGGGGGTCCGGAACGACCTCCTGCAGTCGAATCGTGTTGGTCTATGGCCGCCGCCATTTTGCGCCACCATTTTGAAAAATGGCGCCGGCTGAAGACAACACAATTCAATTGCAGGAGGCCGTTCTGGACCGCTGCCGTTCCGGACCGCCGCTGGACCCCCAGGTAATTTAAGGCATTTGGGGGGGGTTCGGGAGGGTGGGGGATTTAATTTAAAGGGTCGGGGGTGGGTTTTAGGGGTTTTAGTGTGCCGGTTTTCCTGCCCTCCCCCTTCCCCCGATTTACGATTTTTTGACGATAAATCGGGGGAATTGGTATTGTATCGTGGCCCTAAAGATTTTTGACGATTTAAAATATATCGGACGATATTTTAAATCGTCAAAAAATGATTCACCTCCCTACTCTCTTCAGTTAAGGATGGAGATACAAATATTTCAGGTGCAAATATTAAACTTGCCTAGGCTTACTTTTTAGATAAGCATTGGATATGTGCTGGGACTGCATCTGATTTCCATCTCTGATTCCTTTGGTCACTCTCATCTAGTACAGTTTTAGGTTTGATTGTCATCTCTTCGTAGATAATACTCAGATCCTGCTGTTCTTCTCTGACTTTCGCCAACTTGTGCAAATGCTCTTGCTGTCTCAAAACAATTTCTTTACTTTTTTTTTCCAATCAAACCCATAAGAAACTGCTTCATTGCTTTTTCACCTACATGCAATTCTAATCTAAGACCATTCTTTTTTTTTACCTGGTAGTTTCCTCCTATTCCTTCAGATATTAAGCTCAGAAGGAACCAGGGCTAGAATCCTGCCCAATGAGCTTTTATTTGCAAATACACAGAGATTTTTTTTCCCCTGTTCTATAATTCTTTCCAATTCACTTATTCCAGTTACTGCAGCTACAGACCTTGGCTGGGGGCCACACACCAGCTCTCTCTGCAACCTTGCAGTTCTGGGCCCTAAGTCTGGCCAGTAGGTCTCATCATTGTGACATGACTGGCTCTTTCTCTCCCCCCTGGCTGTGAAAACTACCCCTACAGTAGCCCAAGCTTGGATCGTCCTGGAGAGCAGAGTCAAGGCCTAGAATTCAAACCTAGGCCCTCCAAATGGCAGTGCATCACCCTGCCACCGATCCACTAAGCTGCCCCTTCTAAAATCATTCTGATTTATTTATTCTTCCTTAAATATGCACCTTCTCTTTTATTTATATTCTTCATGCTCGTATGCAGTGGCATGACTGCGGTTTGTTCAGCTGGGGCTTCACATCTCAGAACCCACCGCCACAAGGAGCCATTGAGCCACATAGGTGAAGCTGGCAGTGGCAACAAAAGAGGGAACCAGTGGAAACCACAGTCATTGGGGGGGGGGGGGGGGGGGGTATCAACCCAGGAGAAGACAGTAATGGCAACAGCAAGCAACCCAAGCAGGGCTGACATGAAAGAAGCTGCACTGGGACTTTCGCCTTACCACACTTGTTCTGCCACCATTAATACAACTAAAAAACAAGTTATGAGATTTCTATTATATTGTAGATGTCTAAACACTCTTTTAACCTTTAGGTCACTATAGAAAAAAAAATAAAATAAAAAACAAGCCATACCCTGACAACCCTTTTTTGATGTACCAAATAAACATATCTCCTTTTATAACAGTCATTCCAGCAAGCTTCAGAGTGCAGCATCAATAACCATGAAGGATGCATTTATCTGATTTGGGGGATTCAAAAATATATGATACTCTCTGGTGTAGCTATTCATTTCAGGCTATTTTGTTTCCAAATTGTAGACCTCTGGCAAAAAATGGTTGCCTAGAAAAAAAAGATACTGTTGAGCACAAAACCCATTTAAATGAAGCTAATATTTTATAAATCAGGACAGTTTGGGTTTCTAGTGGCTCTACCCAGCTTTATCTACTACTCTGGCAGCCACCTCCGGGACAGATAGATGGGAAGTTTATTTCAGCCACCAAAGGAATGGACACGGATGAGATACAACATTTTTATTTTCCAATTACAGTCGGGTAGGCTGAATGCACAGAGATTACAAATCAGGGTGGAGAGACCACGGGTGAAAGGTCTCCGTATAGTTGGTGGCAGATCCCGCGTCTGCTTCAGGAAATATTCTTCAATAATAAACCAAAAAAAAAATGAGCGTGTAAGCAGCATACATTTTAACAGTGGCCAAAGTGGAATACTGTTAAGGCAGGCCTGTGTTATATTATGTTGCATTGTATCATCCATTCTAATCCTTCCTTGCACAGCCTTTTTTTATTCTCCACATTAACATTCCCAAGTCAGTGCTGGTTTTCTTTGGCCTACAGTAGGTCAGATTAATGTACAGTAAGCTTCTTTTTTTTTTTGCTCCTCTGGCACACATCTTGCTGCATCCATATATCAATTTTGTACCTGCAGATCTTTTTTTTTTATCTGCCAAATGTAATAAACGCTTGACTGAAATCTATGATACTGTCTCTCCAGAGACATGATAGCAGGTTTTTTTTTTTAGTGGCCACTCTTTAAATTACACCGTTAACCTTCTCACTAGCCTATCTCCGTGGTCTTCAAAGAGCTAATATTTTATTCTGAATGGAAACCATTTAATGCGAACTTCAGTGAACATGGTTTTCTGAAGCTCTTCTCTGGCATTTCTGCTTCAGTGTGCCCAAGCAGGAGCTGGATTTTATTAGAAACACTTAATTTCATTCTATGTACTTATTGGCTTTTTAAGCCACTGGTATAACTACATGTACAGGAAGAAGAACCTTATAGTTTGGTTAGAAACAACATGCAGTACAAGACAGCAACAGAGCTTGCAAACACTTTAAAATATTTTTTAAGTTTCATCAGATGCCTTAATATTGCAAGTAGTCCCTGTGCATTAAAAGCACTATTAACAGGCACATGTTAGCTTCCATGCACTGACAGCATTTAAGGATGTGCAGAAGAAAACTTTTTGTTTTGGTTGGCCCATTCATTGTGTAGGTTACCTCCCTTCGTTTGGTTCGAATTAAACAAAAATATTTTTTAATTTTTTCATTCCAGTCATTTTTTGTTTTCCATTGAAGTCAATGAGAAAGCAATCTTTAGGTCTTACTGACTAAAATATAAAACATAAAATGGGCTGGGGCTGTGGCCCAACTTAGGGGGCCCAGTCTGGGGCACAGCCCTAAGGCCAAGTCCTGGAACCAAGGGCTAGGCCTAGTCTGGGTTCTAGTGCCTCAGCTTAGGCCCAATTTGGGACCAAGCCTAGACCCAAAACAGGGGCCCAGCCTGGCACAGAGCTTGACCTGAGGCCTGGTCCCACTTCGAGGTCTAGGCCCAATGTCAAGGCAGATACCAAGGCATGTCCCAGTGCAAAAGCCAGGTCCGAGACCTTGTCCTGGTGCCAAGCCCTAGGCCTGGCATCAGAGCCCAGACCAAGGTCTGGTGCCATCATTGAGGACTAGGCTAGGCACAAGTCCAGCCCTGCAGTCTGGGTCTGACACAAAGTCTGGTCCCAATATCTAGGCCCAGAACCAGCCTGGTCCTAGCAATGGGGTCCACCCCTGATATCAAGGCCTAGGCCGTACAACTACATGGCACCATTTGCTCAAGTAAAAGGCACTGCAGTGACATCACTGCAGCATGTCCTTCAAGCAAATGGCATCATTTTTCGGCTATAGAAAGAAGACCTTGGAGGCCTGTTCCTAGACTTCGGCAAAGGGAAATTGGATCTAGGCCTCAGAAAGAAGACCCAGTCTCGGGCCAGGATCTAGTGTTAAGCCTTGGTGATGGGACCAAGCCTTGTGCTGGGTCCCTGCATCAGGTCTAGACCTATGCCTCAGCGAAATCAGGTTTTGGCCATGCGCTAGCATTGGGCCTAAGCCTAGACCTTGACAATGGGATCAAGCCTCTGCTTCTCCCTGATCTCAGATCTAGGTTTCAGCGATGAGATTTGGCATCGAGCCAGACCCTAGCATTGGGCCTAGGCTTCTGTGTCAGGATCAAGACCTCAGGCTGGGCCCTTGCATCATACCTAGGCTTAAGCTTGGCAATGGAACCCAGCCTCAGGATGGGCTTTGGCATCAGTTCAAGGCTTCAATGATGGGATATGGCCTTAAGTCATGACCGGTGTTGGGCCTAAGGTTCTTTGACTGGACCACACTTCAGTTTAGGTCCCAGCTTTGGTCCTAGGCTTAGGCCTTGGTGACGGGACAAGGCTTCAAGATGGCGCTGACATTAGGCCTAGATCAGAACAGGAGGGAGCCAGTTTAAGGTAAAACAATTATGGGGAAGGAAGGGGATTGACTTGCAAACTGCTCAACTGCTTTTAAGCATATCAGAGCAGTTTGGGTGGTGGTTGGCCAGAGAGGGCCATTTCTGAAATTTTGGGAGGAAAAATCAGGTTGCAGGCCTGTACTGTACTTTGTATAAATAAACAGTGCCACTTAACTGGATATCTTTGAATATTCCCTGTTAAGTGGCAAGTTATCTGGCCACACAAGAGAGATTAAGTTTAGACCTGCTCTGAAGAAAGGTAGATTTTATAAAGTTGTGCGCGGGTGTCCATGTGCGCACGCTAACCGGCACGCGCACATGGATGCTCGATTTTATAACATGCGCGCACAGGTCTGTGCATATTATAAAATCGGGGGCAGCATGCGCAAGGGGTGCACAATTGTGCACCCTGCATGCACCGATGCCTGCAGCCTTCCCCAGTTCCCTCCCAGGCCACTTCGATTTCTGAGCGGTCTGGGAGGGAACTTCCCAACCCCCTACCCTAACCTCCCTTCCCCTTCCCTTAACCAACCCACCCCTATCCCTGTCCTAATCCCCTCCCCCCCCAAAAATTATTTTACCTGCTGCACCTGCCTAGGGGCAAGTGCAGGTTGCGCACGCCGGCACCCGGCCGGCACGCGATCCTGCGACACAGCGGCAAATGGTCACTGTGCTGGAGGCCTCTGGCCCCGCCCCACTCAGCCCCCTGGAACGCCCCTCCCCATCCCTTTCCCGAGGACTTAGAACGCATCCCGGGGCTTTACGTTCATTGCCAGGCCTTTGTAAAATAGGTCTGGCGAGCGTAACCCCGCCTAAGCGCTTAAATCCACTGGATTTACGCACGTAAGCTTTTGAAAATCTACCCCTAAATGTTTACGGCTATCAGCTGGATACAACTAAAAATCTGCTAAGTTAGCCAGATAACTAAGGTCTACCCTGAAATGCCTTTCTTTTATCCAGCTAGATTTTAGCAGGATAATGACTTATCTGGCTAAACTCTAGCCTGATAAGTGCCCCAATATAAAAAAAAAAAATTGCCATTTAGCTGGTTAACTTGTGAGTTATCTGACTAAATGACTTTCAGTGTTGACCCCAAAGTGATTTACAGATCATGTATGTACAGCTTTACACTGTATATGACCTTGAGTTTTTGGGTTAGGAAATAAATAAATATGATTAAATAAATTAATATCATTAACATGGGCCACTGATTTATCATAATAAATGCACGTTAATGGCCCATGTTAATGCACTTCAATACATTTGCAGAAAGCTAAAATTAGCAACAGCAGTAACAATAAATTTGAGATCCTAATACCCACACCTGGCATACCCTGGTTTACTAAGGAGGCAATTCTGTCAGAGTACAGACCCCTTCACTTTTTCCACATTTTGATTCATTGCAGTATTATTCTAAAATGGATTATATGTATTTTTTTCTTTCTCAATCTACACACAATACCCCATAATTTGTGCAAATTAATTAAAAATAAAAACTGAAATATCACATTGACATAAGTATTCAGACCCTTTGCTATGACATTCAGAATTGAGCTCAGGTGCATCCTATTTCCATTGATCATCCTTGAGATGTTTCTCAGACTTGATTGGAGTCCACTTGTGGTAAATTATATTGATTAGACATGATTTGTAAAGGCACTTACCTGTCTATATAAGGTCTCATAGTTGACAGTGCATGTCAGAACAAAATAAAAATAAAAACAAAACCACATTTTTCGGGACTAAATATGCTGTCATTTCTGTGCAAAATCAAAGCCATGAAGTTGAAGGAATTGTCTGTAGACCTCCAGGACAAGATTGTGTCGAGGCACAGATGTGGGGATGGATACAAACAAATTGCTGCAGTACACAGTGGCCTCCATCATTCTTAAATGGAAGAAGTTCGGAATCACCAGGACTCTTCCTAGAGCTGGCTGCCCACCCAAACTGAGCAATCAGGGGAGAAGGGAGGTAACCAAGAACCCTACCTCAGTCTTCTCACTACCTCTTCTCACTCATTCCCTCACTTCCTCACCTTCCATCTCACTCACTCATTCCTCCTTCCCTCTGTCTTATTTTGTCCCGTCCATCCTTCTTCTCACGCAACCCTCCCCTTCCCTCCCTTCTTCTCACTTACTCCCCTCTGTCGTCTCACTCTAGCTCTCACCCCCACTATTCTTACTCGCCCATCTCCTTCCTTTGTCGCTTCTCTTCTCACTCCCTTCCCTCTCCCTGCTACTCCCCTCCCACCTCACGATCCAACCTTGTTTTCTGATTGTAGGTGGCACCTGGGAATCCCAACCAGTCTGTCTGCTGCTGCTGTTGCTCTTCTTGCCTGGAAGGGGCCTGACAACCCTCACTTCTTCTGCCGGCATTGCTGCTTCTCTTCTTTGTTGTGCCAGTGGGGGCTTGAGAACCCCCATCAGGCTCCTCAGTACTGAAGGCACCGTTCCTCCTTAGCTGCCTGCAGCCCCTCTCACTGCGGGTGAGCGTTGCGATGTGCAAACTTGTTGCTGATGTGCCAGGATGCTCATCCAGAGCAGATATTTATAATATAGAGAGAGATAACAAGAAAGCAGACTTGATCTTTTTTGGAAATCTGTTTCTAATACAAATAATTAACCGGTAAAATCAATGTTTTAGCAAGAAAGCTAATCGCAGATGCTAAAAATATATCTGAGGAAATATCTGAACTTATTATTACTATTTCTGAGCCAATTGTGATACTCAGCTTATAATTGACACTAGATGATAACATTATTATAAGGGCGAGTAAGCTGAAAAACTTGTCTTCCCTTCTGAACATTAATTATAGAGTCTCACATGCTGGCTTTTCTAATAAAGTTTCTGTTAAACTTGTTTTTTGAAGTGTTTGAACCATAATATTGAATTTATTTGCAGACGTGTGGCAACTGCTGTTGAACGTCTCAATCTAAAATAATATTACATTCTTATAAAATCTAGATCAGGAGTGGGAAACTCTAATCTTCAAGGGCCAATCACATTTTCAGGATATCCCAAATGAATATGTATGGATTCAGTTTGAGAAGAAATTAAAAATACATCTATTTCAGCTGGCATTTTATTAGTATTTCTATACCACCTTTGCAGAGTTAAGGTGCTTTATTCATGGCAGTTCATTTTTACCAAGAGTTGTGTCTGAGGAATAGCTTGGATTTTTTATAAGACGAAAACAGTCAAGGAATTCAAAGGGGCATGGGATAAACAGTGTGGATCCCTAAAGGCTAGATGTAGGAAACAAAGAAGAGAGGGGCGGATTTTAAAAGGAGCGCGAATAGCCTACTTTTGTTTGCGCTCCAGGCGCAAACAAAAGTACGCTGGATTTTAGTAGATACGCGCGGAGCCGTGCGTATCTGCTAAAAACCTGGATCGGCGCGCACAAGGCTATGGATTTTGTATAGCCGGCGCGCGCCGAGCCGCGCAGCCTACCCCCATTCCCTCCAAGGCCACTCCGAAATCGGAGCGGCCTCGGAGGGAACTTCCTTTTGCCCTCCCCTCACCTTCCCCTCCCTTCCCCTACCTAACCCACCCACCCGGCCCTGTCTAAGCCCCCCCCTTACCTTTGTCGGGGGATTTACGCCTCCCAGAGGGAGGCGTAAATCCCCGCGCGTCAGCGGGCCTCCTGCGCGCCGGGACGCGACCTGGGGGCGGGTCCGGAGGGCGCGGCCACGCCCCCAGGCCGCCCCGGGCCGTAGCCATGCCCCCGGGCCCGCCCCCGGAATGCTCCGACACGCCCCGAAAACGCCGCGCGGTTCGGGCCCGCCCCCCGACACGCCCCCTCCGAAAACCCCGGGACTTACGCGAGTCCCGGGGCTCTGCGCGCGCCGGTAGGCCTATGTAAAATAGGCTTACCGGCGCGCAGGGCCCTGCTCGCGTAAATCCGCCCGGTTTTGGGCGGATTTACGCGAGCAGGGCTCTGAAAATCCGCCCCAGAGTGCGTGGGGGTAACTTGCTGGTGCGGTGCTTACAACCCTTAGGGGCGGATTTTAAAAGGAGCGCGAATAGCCTACTTTTGTTTGCGCTCCAGGCGCAAACAAAAGTACGCTGGATTTTAGTAGATACGCGCGGAGCCGCGCGTATCTGCTAAAAACCTGGATCGGCGCGCGCAAGGCTATGGATTTTGTATAGCCGGCGCGTGCCGAGCCGCGCAGCCTACCCCCGTTCCCTCCAAGGCCGCTCCGAAATCGGAGCGGCCTCGGAGGGAACTTCCTTTTGCCCTCCCCTCACCTTCCCCTCCCTTCCCCTACCTAACCCACCCACCCGGCCCTGTCTAAGCCCCCCCCTTACCTTTGTCGGGGGATTTACGCCTCCCAGAGGGAGGCGTAAATCCCCGCGCGTCAGCGGGCCTCCTGCGCGCCGGGACGCGACCTGGGGGCGGGTCCGGAGGGCGCAGCCACGCCCCCAGGCTGCCCCGGGCCGTAGCCACGCCCCCAGGCCCGCCCCCGGAACGCTCCGGCACGCCCCGAAAACGCCGCGCGGTTCGGGCCCGCCCCCCGACACGCCCCCTCCGAAAACCCCGGGACTTACGCGAGTCCCGGGGCTCTGCGCGCGCCGGTAGGCCTATGTAAAATAGGCCTACCGGCGTGCAGGGCCCTGCTCGCGTAAATCCGCCCGGTTTTGGGCGGATTTACGCGAGCAGGGTTCTGAAAATCCGCCCCTTAACCAATAAGCCTTGATACTGTTAATGCAACTCCATCATTGTTCTCTGGCCAACGGCAGAGGGAAAAGGGGAACTGGATTCAGACAGCAACCAACAAGGGCCCCTACTATTACAGTTTGAGGAGCACATGGGGGTAACTTGCTGATGCGGTGCTTACTACCCTTAATCAATAAGCCTGATACTTTTGATGCAACTCCATTGCTCTCTGCTTTCACGACAACGTTTAAGGGAAATTGGATTCAAACAGCGTCTGAGGGCCCTGACATTATGGTTTGGTAAATTGATAAGCATAGGGGTGACCTGCACAGTGTGGCAGATACTGGCATAAGCTTGCTGGGCAGACTGGGTGGATCACTTGGTCCTTTTCTCCTGTCATTTCTATGACGAATTTTGCATAGCGGTCTTTGTGCACGTAAATGACCTAGCACGCATAAAGTTGCGCAAACAAAAAAGGGCATTTTGGAGGTGTGTCGAGGGTGTCTCAGGGACGTGTCCATGACTTGACGTATTTTATAAGGGACACGGGCAAATTCCCCGGTGCGTTCAGTGTGTCTCACGCGTGTATATTTACTACTGCCTGCCTGTGGGCGCAAGGGACTTCTAAAGTGGCCACAGTTTCTTGGCCTCATCGCTCAGGGATCCTCGATTACGAAGAAAGGTGGAAGGAAGAGCTCGTGGGGCTTGCTGGTGGTAACTGGGAAATGCCTTTTTTCCTAGGCATGGTTCATTTGTGTGTAAGGGTCTGCCTCAGGAGGTGATAAACGGAAGGAACATCAATTCTCCTTGGGGATTCCTGTTTCTATATATGTTTATAATAGCTGCATGGGTCCTACGCTCTATTAGGGATATGAATCGTTTTTCTGACAATTGAAAATATCGAAGATATTTTCAAACTCGTCAAATATCGGGGGGGTCCCTGAAAGCGATAGGAAAACTCCAGGAAATTTTTGTGGGGTTCTCTTATCATTTTGGGGGGGGGGGGTTTTGGGAAGAAAGGGCACACAAAAACAACCTCCAAACCCACCCCGACACTGTAAATATCATTATTTAGAATCCCCCACCCTCCTGACCCCCCAAAACTTTTCTAAAGTACCTGGTGGTCCAGCGGGGGTTCCAGGAGCAGATCTCCCGCTTTTGGACCGTCGGTTGCCACTAATCAAAATGGCGCCAATGGCCCTTTGCCCTTACCGTGTGACAGGGGCTATCGGTGCCATTGGCCGGCCCCATCACATGGTAGGAGCAATTGATGGCCGGCACCATCTTTAAAAATGGCGTAGGCCATCCATTTTTCCTACCATGTGACAGGGGCTGGCCAATGGCACCAATAGCTCCTGTCACATGGTAAGGGCAAAGGGCCATTGGCGCCAATTTGTTTACTGGCAGCCGATGGCCCAGAGCGGGAGATCGCTCCCGGGATCCTCGCTGGATCACCAGGTACTTTAGAAAGGTTTTGTGGGGGGGAGGGGGGGGTTGGGAGGGTGGGGGATTCTAAAGAATTTGATTTAAAGGGTTGGGATGGGTTTTTGTTTTTCAGCTCAGGTGCAGCTGATAAAAAAAAAAAAACGTTCGGACCGTGGGAAACAGAATTTCCCGATGGTCCACGAAACCGAAACCGGAACCGATTCTGGCACCGATTCACATCCCTACACTCTATATGGCTTAGAAGAGAGAGGAGAAGAAGAATGCTGAGGCTGAGGAGGTTCCCGTTACATAGAGTTTACAGGACTCGCTCACAATTTCTGGATCTGTCTGAGGAGGAAGTAATGCGCAGGTTCAGATTTACAGGTCGATCCAGTAAGGCCGCGGTAGAAACAGTGCGGTAGTGTCAGGCGCACCCTTCCTCCCCGCACGCACAGTTCTCTTCACTAACTCCCCGATACTCTCCTCTAATCGCATGCAAATGCATGCCGCGGCTTTAAAGCGGTAGGGAAGGGTTATGGCCGCGTAACCCATTTTACTGTATAGGCGCTTAATACAGCGCCTATACAGTAACCATGGTGCGCTGGTACCTGTCATTTCAAATGACATTTGAAATGACAGGTACCAGGAAGTGTAAAAATCAAAATTTTTAAATACCTGTCGGAGGGCCGCGTGGGTCCAGGCGGCCGGCGGGATCCGGGGGGCCGGTGGTCGCGTGTTAAATCTAGGCCGCGGGCGGGTGGGCGCCTGTTCCGGGCGGCGGGGGGTGGACGCGCGTTAGTTTCAGACGGCCGCGTGGGTCCAGGCGGCCGGCGGCGGCGGGAGCCGGGTGGTCGCGTGTTAAATCTAGGCCGCGGGCGGGTGGGCGCCTGTTCCGGGCGGCGGCAGCAGCGGCGGGGGGACACGCGTTAGTTCGAGACGGCCGGCGGGTGGTCGCGTGTTAAATCTAGGCCGGGTCCGCACAGGCGCGCATTCACTGCCGGTGGGGGCTGCCTCTCCCGGCAGTGAATGAATTCATTCATCCAGGCGGAGGAGCCGGTGGCGAAAGCAGCCGGCTCCTCCGCCTGGATGAATGAATTCATTCACTGCCGGTGGGGGCTGCCTCTCCCGGCAACCCCCACCGGCAGTGAATGAATGCGCGCCTGTGCGACCCCTGCGATTCGGCGCTCAAGGCAGTCACATGCCGTGACGTCACGCCTTGAGCGCCGAATCGCAGGGGTCGCACAGGCGCGCATTCATTCATCCAGGCGGAGGAGCCGGTGGCGAAAGCAGCCGGCTCCTCCGCCTGGATGAATGAATTCATTCACTGCCGGTGGGGGCTGCCTCTCCCGGCAGCCCCCACCGGCAGTGAATGAATGCGCGCCTGTGCGACCCCTGCGATTCGGCGCTCAAGGCAGTCACATGCCGTGACGTCACGCCTTGAGCGCCCAATCGCAGGGGTCGCACAGGCACGATGGATTTATTACTAGACTCACAGTCCTAACTCCTACTAGGGGGAGGCGGTAAACTAACACGTTACGGCCGCGGCAAAACAGTGCGTTACTAATGAGAGAACCTGAGCGCGCGTTACGGTATCGGAGGGGAATAGCTAATTCCTTCATTATACAGCTAATTCGTTCATTTACATGCCGGGTGCGGGAAGGGTTACGCGTCTGTTTTAAGAAGCACTACGGATGCGCAAAATTGGAGACTGTATCGCTGGTTTGCCTTACGCGTCCGAATTGTGCGCAGCGAGCTCGTTACAGACGAGAAATCTTCAACTGAACTTTACTGGATCGACCTGTTAATAAGTAAACCATACTGTACCTCTGCCAAATGTTAGAGGCTGACCTGCAACCTATCACCCAAAGGGGCCATGCCTTGCCAGTACACCTCAAGGTGACTACGGCCCTGGCCTTTTTTGCTACCAGCACCTTCCAAACACCGCTCGGAGTGACATCTGGAATCACTCAGTCTCCCACCTCAACGTGTCTAGAGCAGGTCCTGGCTGCCTTGCTCTGGAAAACACAACACTTTATCTCCTTCCCCTTCAGAAGACAGGAACAACAAGAAATAATGACAGAGTTTTATCAAATAGCACGCTTCCCCTCAGTCTTGGGAGCGATTGATTGCACCCACGTGGCCTTAAGGGCCCCAGGAGGAGATGAGGCCACCTACTGCAACCGCAAGGGATTCCACTCCCTAAACATGCAAATGGTCTGCAATGCCAAGGGCATCATCACGAATGTTGTGCCCCGCTTTCCAGGATCCACTCACGACGCCTACATTCTATCACAATCCAGAATTCGTGACCACTTCCAGCAAGGACACATCACTGGGGGATGGCTCCTAGGTAATAAGCTAACTTCTAACGTACATAGTTCCCAGCTATCTTTTTGTCAGCCTTACATGTATGCTCCACAGCAGGACTCCTTTTTACTTGGCCTGTGAGCTGTGCCACAATGAAACAGAGGAATATGTAACCCTGATGTTCTGTGTCTTCTCCTACAGGTGACAGAGGCTATCCACTAAAAACCTGGCTCATGATCCCCATTGCCTCCCCCGCAACTGCCGCTGAGGTTCGCTACAACAGGGCACACCATAAGACCAGGGCTGTCATAGAGAGAACATTTGGCTTACTGAAGTCAAGCTTCTGCTGTCTAGAAAGATCGGGAGGATGCCTTCTTTACAGTTCCCCCTAAAGTGTGTGAGATTTTTCTAGCCTGCTGTATGCTACATAACCTGGCACTTAACAGACACATGCCTTCACATGAGGAGGAGGAGGAGGAGCATCTGACTCAGGAGGAATTGCAAGAAATCCATCGCTTGAGTCAAAGGCAGAAAGCACTCTCATAGAAAGCCATTTCATAAGGTGAAAGTGGATTTATTTACAATAAAGTGCAGATAAATAAAAGTGAACAAAATAAAAAATCACTTCCTTGGCCGTCCTCTCTTTCTGGCTTCAAGAAGCTTTGACTGCCCCAACCTGGAGATCCTGCACAGTGGACTCCTGCCACTGCTCACGCTACCCTCAGAGGGCAAAGGAGGTTGGGGCAGTTCCAGTTTTTGGCTGCAGGAAGGTACAGCCGGTGGCAACAGCAGCTCTGATGGTGGTGGTGGGAGCATGACAGGTGGCGCAGGCGGGGGTGGGGGTGCCATCCACGGATAGCCCAGGGCAGGCTGAGGCACAGGTGGCTGTCCCACAGCGGGCTCTTCTGCATTGGAAGGTGCCATCCATGGGAAGGGTGGCCCATAAGGTGGAGGGTAATGCATCCAGGGCGCCATGAAAGGCTATGGTGCCGCTGGTGGCTGCGGCTGCAGAGGAGGCAACCACTGCAGCATCTCCCTCCACACCTCAGTTTGTTTATCAGTAGCCCGGCAAAGGTCCCAGATCGCCTGCTGAATCTCCAGTCCTTCCTCCCTGATGATATCACGGAGGGCTTGTGATTCCTCCCTGATGGTGTCACGGAGGGACTCTGCTTCCTGCCATACCACATCAGGCAGGCCGGAGATAGCATCCAAGAGCCTGGTGCTCTGCTGTAACAGCAGTCTCTCAGCCTGACTGGCAACCAGTTCAGGTTTGGGCTGGTCCGACGCACTGCTGTCCTGCGGGCGATAATGAAGCAGATCAGCCAGTGTGTCCTCCAGCTCCTCTCCCTGCCACTGCTGCTCCTCTTCCTGTTCCGGCTGTTCACGGACTCCCCCTTCCTCCTCTTTTGATGAGTCAGAGATCACCCGCAGTCGACGGTGTAGCCTTTGGGGTCATCTAGGTGCAGGTCCAGGTCGCTCATCATCTGGCTCCCCTAAAAATGATCATAAACAAATGAGGACACACTGCCAATCGGTGTGTTATGTCCTTTGGTTCATATGGCATGCATGGTACAGTACATACACCTCACTACCAATCCAGTGGCATAGAGTTACAAATGACCCATATATTCTAAATAGTGCAGAACCCAGCTTTATACTCTCTGTGGTATTCCTTATGGCAGAGGAAGGTCTTAAGGCACACAACAGAGTGCTTGGGGAATATGACTTTCACAGGACAGAGCACTGTCACTGTGCTGCATAGAATTGGGTCATAGTCTACCAGTTCCACAAACAGAAGGTCCTGTCCTTGGAAGAATCCAGAAAGTGTATATCTGAGACCACCACTGTTCTATGCACTGCAGGGACACCTCACATTTCTTATCTGCTAGGGAGCTTGTAAGGTGTGAAGTGGCTGAGGAGCTAGGCCTAGGGTGACCTTACTGCTCCTTGTCAAGGGTGACAAGCCAATCCAGTGCTTTCCTCACAAATGTGTTCTGCTTTCTCTAGTGATCTCCATATGAAAATATGAACACTATCTCATAGCATACATGTGTAAAGCCAGGAGCATGTTCCTGGTATTTCATGTTGAGCAGCAGCTACATGGTCAGCCTACATAGGCCCTAACAAAGAACCTCCCCTGTGCATTTTAATATACAGGCTATGCAAGTACATTTTAAAGACACAACTTTAATAGGCCAAAAATCAAACAGATTACATTTCTTCATACACACATGAAAGAACACTGCACGCTTGGACCTAGCTTATATGACCAAAGCTGCAGTACTTACAAACTGGGTGCTGGCTTGGCACATGTATGTGAATATCATGCACTTCTACTATCCTAGGATAATGAATGCTCAAAATACAATGGCCCCTGTGTCCCTTACAAAGCCTAACCTAAACTGCTGTACTCTATAGTGTGTACATACAGATAGTTACAGATGTGACCAATGTGGCTTTCCATACAGTACTAGAAAACATTTACTAGTTGAGTAGCTAGAAAAGGCATGGTTAATTAGCAGTGCTAGATGGTTCATAGTGCAGATTACAGAAACTTTTTTTTTCTGCTCACCTTCCTGCCCTACACGCGGCATTTTTCTGTTTGTGGCATATTTGTAGACTCTTGGTCGAAGTGGTGATGACTCCTCCCATGGCGAGGGGCCCCGTGGGGAACCACAACATTAGGCTAGACTCTAGTAAGCAGACACTGAGGAAAGAAGGCTTTATTATACTGCTGTTGAATCTTGCCCAAGGAACGGACAGTACTGTAGTCCAGTGATATCACAGTAAGCTCAGACAGTCTCTGTAGTAGATGGTCTCACCCAGATGTAGCAAAGGTCTGGTAGTGTTCCGCAGCGCGGGATAGGCTGTGAACATGAAGGGTTGAATAGGAAGAGCTGGAGCGTAGCGATACTCACAGAGTGGCAGTGCTGATAAACTTCCTTTGGTAGTTGAATGAAGAGAAGGACCCGTGGTCCGAGGTGCAGGATACCCTAGCAGAATAGGCCCTCGAGGAGCGAGTACCTAGGAGCGCCAAGGGTTCCTGAAGGAAAGCAGACAGGACCCCCAAAGAGCGGGTGTCCTTAAGGTTGGGCAGTTGAACCCTGAAGGGCAAGTAGATGTGAGAGGTCCTCGAGGAGTGGGTGCCCAGAGCTACCCGGAGGGTAGTAAGGAATCCAAGCGAGCAGCTTAGAAGCGGGCAGAGTAGCAAAACCAAAGTCCTTGCTAACTTGTTGTATTGGAGCGGAGCTGAGGTTTAAATACCCAAAGATACTGACGTCATGCGGTGGGGACGTCCCCAAGGTTCCCGCCATGACATATTCAAAAGCATAGGCAGCATGCGCGCGAGTGCCCTAGGAGGCCTCAGGAAGAAGCATGGCGGACGGGGACGCCCATGTTGTTTTGGAGATGCTGAGGGTTCCAGGCAGAGGTCAGGGCAGGCGGTGATCAGAGAGTAGTCAGAATTCCAGGCAGAGGTCAGGTCAGGCAGCAAACAATGAGAAGTCAAGAACAAGCAAAGGTCAGTACCGTGAGATCAGTCTGAAGGGTACTACCAGGGATGGAGAGACGAAGGAGCAGGAGTCGCTGGGACTGGAGACACTGGAACGGGAGACACAGGAGACGCTGGAACAGAGAGACTGGAACAGGAGACACAGGAAATGAAGAAGGGCAAACTTGCTATCACCAAGTGATCGACCCGAAGCAGTGCTCGATGTTAGTCCTGCCAGACCAGAACCCCAGCTTCCAAGGAGAAGGGCCAATGGGTGGAACAGTACCCCAGGGAGCAGACAACTGGAGGCACAATCCAGGGCAAGAGCTGTTCAAAGCAGATGTGACCCAAGTCCTTGGCGGGGAAGACCCGATTGCCACGGCGAGTTCCTGGGAGATAGGGCCTCGCTTATATACTAGGTAGGGATGATGTCATCACTGAGCGACCCGGCCGGTTTTCCCAAGCTTGGCCCTTTAAATTGAAAGAGGTTGGCCGCACATGCACCTAAGGGCGGGGCTGAGGAAACACTGATGCAGAGCCCCGGTGGGAGCTCCGCTGTGAGGCCTACAATGTTGCCGGAGTCGGAGCGGGCCGAGGAGAGTGACGGGGATGGCTGGGACAGGCAGAGGAAAAGAGACCTGAGCTTGTGGATGGTCGTGGAGCGTTCGTAGCCGGGAAGTGCAACAAGAAGTGGTTTAACTGTTTTAGAATGTTCATCTTATAATACCCATAAAGTGTGTGTGCACCCATAAACACCGATACAAGCATTTATGGGTGCACACGCATTCCTTTTAAAATTACCCAGAATCCATTCAGATACCAACTTAAACCTTTTATAAATATGCAAACATTCTTTTACATAAAACAATATACAGTTAATAATTACAACACATCTTATCTATAAAACTTTACTGAGCTAGAGAGATGGATCCATCCAGCATCGTCGGATGATATCACCCATGTTTTATGGCAAATTCAGCCCTGCTTGTGGACAAAAAATATGAATTTCACTGTTCTTTCAGTGTCTTAATTGGCAGGTTTAATTGTAGGCCAAGCAGATTCTCTTACATTAAGTTCTGCTTTCAGTGCTTTCTTTTCTCGTTTGTCATCTTGGACACGTTTCAGTTGATCTGTCTCAAACTTCATTGCTTCCTCCAGATTGTCATACAAGTCTTTCAAATCTCTTTCAGCAGTTTTTCATGCTCTAGCCAGACATTGTCAAGTTGCAGCTGCACGTTCATGCATCTGTCTGAGAGCTGACCCAGCTTCTTGCCGTGCTTTTTTTTTTTTTTTTTTTTAAACAAGCTTCACTCCATCTTCACAGCACTCAGTTCATCGTCTGCAGACCGGAGGATGACATGCAAGTCATGGACTTCACTCTTCAATACATCATTTTAGCATAGTGCGTCCTGAAGTTGCTTTTCAACAGCTTTGATCTACTAAAGATTCTTGTGCTGATCCTTGTTCCTTGAAAAACATTCCAGCAGAAAGTTACTCATCAACCTTGACAAACAAAATCACATCTTATCTTTAAAAAAGATATCTCAAAGGCTCCATGTACCGCCAGAAATCCATAAACCCCTGATATTTTGGTTTTGAGATCAGCCCAGGTTTGGATTTATATAATAAAATAATTAGGGTCAATACAATATTCATGACCATCATTATCCATTTTTGGATATGCAGAGGCCTGATGCTACCACCAACATCTGTAATTGAGTGGAGGAAGAAAAATGAGCCTATTCTGAAATGTGTTGTCTTCTCAATTCAGTGGGTTGCTCTATCAGAGGCAGCATGGATTCACCAGAGGAAGGTCCTGTCAGACGAACCTAATTGATTTCTTTGATGTGGTGACTAGAGAACTGGATCAGGGAAGAGCGCTCAATGTAATTTGCTTGGATTTTAGTAAAGCTTTTGATACGGTCCCACACAGAAGACTCATCAACAAAATGAGATGCTTGGGAGTCAGCTCCAAGGTGTTGGCATGGATTACAAACTGGTTGACGGATAGAAGACATGGTGATGTCTTCTATCCATTTACCATAGATGATGGTAAATGGAACCTACTTTGAAGAGAGAATGGTGTTAAGTGCCACAAGGATTGGTGTTGGGACCAGTTCTGATGATACTAAGATCTACAACAGAGTGGACATGCTGGAAGGAGTACAGAGAAAGACGGGATTTAAGGAAGCTGGAAGAGTCGTCGAACATATGGCAGCTGGGATTCAATACCAAGAAATGCAGAGTCATGCATCCGGGGTGTGGTAATCCAAAAGAACTATATGCGTTGGGGGGTGAAGGGCTGATGTGCACAGAGGAGGAGAGAGACCTTGGGGTGAGTGTCTCTCAACCTGAAGTCGACGAAGTAGTGTGACAAGGCAATAGCCAAAGCAAAAGAATGCTGGGCTGCATAGAGAAAGGAATATCTAGTAAGAAAAAGGAAGTGATAATCTCCTTGTATAGGTCCTTGGTGTGGCCTCACCTGGAGTACTGTGTTCAGTTCTGGAGATCGTATCTCAAAGGAGACAGAGACAGGATGGAGGCGGTTCAGAGAAGGGTGACCAAAATGGTGGGTGGTCTCCATCAAATGACTTATGAGGAGAGGTTGAAGAAACTGAATATGTACACTCTGGAGGAAAGGAGGAGCAGGGGTTATATGATTCAAACTTTCAGATACTTGAAAGGTTTTAATGATCCATGGTTGTCAACAAACCTTTTCCATTGGAAACAATTTAGTAGAACTAATGGTCATGATTTGAAACTCCAGGGAGGAAGACTTAGAACCAATGTCAGGAAATATGTCTTCACTGAAAGGGTGGTGGATACCTGGAATGCCCTTCCAGAAGAAGTGGTGAAGACTAAAACTGTGAAGGATTTCAAAGGGGCATGAGATAAACACTGTGGATCCCTAAAAGGCTAGAGGATGGGAATGAATAAAAAAGCTAAACCGGCATGGAGTGGCAGTTACTACTCTTTAGAGAAACATGGGGGTAATCTGCACGGTTAAATATACTGAAACCCACTTTCATGGCCCTTCTCTATAAAAAGCAAAGGGAAAAAAGAAAAGAAAACAAATCTATCAATCCTGATGGGAAAATACTTTAAGTAGAAGATCTTACATAGAATGATAGAATGCTATATATAGCAAGAATTAAGGTTCACATATGTGAGAGATGGCTGATGATTTGTGTCACTGTACCCCTCCTAGCATATTACTCAGAACTGAACTTTGAAGAGCAGCCTAGTATAAGAAAGGTAGGGGGATGGGGAAAGGGAGGTTCATCTGCCTAACAAAACACATTCAACCTAAATCTCAAACAGTAAAATACTTGAAACAGACAACAAGCATTATTAACTTTACAAATACACATCTCAGACCCACACCAGCTATCAAAGGATCCCAATTCCAATCTATATAACTGCATACCTAATTTTTACAACCTAGCTGCAATAATGACAAGCAATTCTCTGTCTCTGACAGTTAGCCTCACTGCTCAAAGTTGCCATCTTCATCTTGTGAATCTCAAAACAAGCTTTAAGTGTGTTGAAGAGCTCCCATAGGAAATCATGGAAGCTTCACAGCTGCAATAGGACTCTGATCTGAATTAATGCCAGCTTCATGCAAGAATATATTTGGGATGGATCCCTTTGTGGGGTGATTGCTTGTGAACATGTCCTGGGAAGGGTAGATGGCATTTCTAAAGTATTTATGGTTTCTCCTTTTTTTGCATGCTACAGATAGCCTTTTTTCTGTTTTGACTCATTTTCTTTTTAGCCAAGTATCTCATGAACAGTTCATTTTATTATAGTAGATATTAGGGAAAAACTGAATATTTCTTTCTTGCTGCTCACCCTCTAGGATAAACAGAATTTGGATGAGTTGAGTCCTTGATGAACTGGTTTACTGGCATCAAAGTTAAAACTTATGTTGAAGCAATCTGTATTACACATCTGTAGATCCCTAAAATTAGCTCCAGATTTAGAGGTCCATATTCAGAAGCATTTAGCAGGATAACTCAGACGTTTGGACACTTCTCTGGCTAAATTCTAGCCAAATAACTTTTCAGCCGACTAAAATTTGGCTGAATAAATCAGGGGCGTAGTGGGATAAGTTATCCGGCTAACTTTAAAATAACTGGATATATTCAGCAGTGCAGCTGGGCCACTGAATACATAGGTAAAGGGCCTGATTTTCAAAAGCATTTACACACTTGAAAATGGGGTTTATGAGTGTAAATGCACTTTACCCGAGTAAGTGGGTTTTTGAAAATTGCTACAATGTATGCCATTCAATTGTCTATAGCAGTGGTTCTCAACCTTTTTTCTGTCGGGACACACCTGACAGATGGTTCTCACATGCGTGACACACTGACCCATGATCGTCACGGGGCTAGATGTAAAAGTACAGTTTTCATCCATGGGAACCCCCCTGACCCACAATAATGGATGTAAAGCAGAATTATGACATTCCCCATACAATTCACCCTACAAAAAAGATATTCTGGTTCTGGTGTCATCTCAGTAACAGCAACTCAAACTCCTTCTACTTCCAGGCTCAATAGCCCTACTTTGAAAAGACAGCAGCTTACTACCAATTCATGTCCTCTTGAGAAAACACAACAAATAAGACTGATAAAACTCTTACATGCTAGTAAAATATCTCATCTCGGTAACAGACACAGAACCGATCTAACATACTCCCAGGATCTGTAGTAATGCACATAAACTAATCCGCACACAGTTACACCTGTATTATGGAATACACTCAAACAGGAGCAACCCTATCTATGAAATGGCAACACTATAAATATTAAATCAGGCCCTAAAAACCAATACACCTCTTATTAGGTTATTAGGAAAACAGAGCTAGCAAGCAGCTATAGATCCCCACACAGAAATAATTGTAAAACTATACTAATAAGCAGAATAAATGTTTCTAAACAGCTATGAACAGAATAACATCCAACAATTAAAAACTCATAAAAACTATTAAAAATTCTCCAAACACCAATAAAATATTTCAAAAAAAGCAGACACATCACATAATAAATAATTAAAATGGCAGTCAATCAAGAAAAATAAACTTAAAAGCCACCTTTACTTACCCCCCTCCAGCAGCTCTCCTACTCCTCTTCCATGCAGGCCGTAGCACACAGCAGAAGCAGCAGTAGAGGCTAAGCTCTATACTCATGGTCCTCTTCCTTAATGCCCATGTCTCTCACACACACACACACACCATACCAGTCATGCCCCCATGACCAGTTTCTGTCTCTCACACACCAATCATCTCCCAAACAGTCGTTGACACACACCCCAGTCACCTTCCAGAACAGTTTCTCTCATGCCATACACACACACAGGCTTCCTACTCCCGTGTTCTACTTACATATACGGGCTTCTCACTCTCATAATCACTTTCTCTGTCTCACACACACTCACCAGTCTCTCACTCCCATGCTTGTTCTCTCCACATGCACAGGCTTCTCATTCCCATAATCACTTTCTTTCTTTCTCACACACACACACACACACACACACACAAACACACCAGTCACCTGATCTCTCTCATGCATACATACACACAGGCTTCCCACTCCCATGTTCTTTCAGATATACAGGCTTCTCACTCCCATGCTGTGTCTCACACACACCCAGGTTTCTCACTCCCATGCTCACTCTTCACATGCACAGGTTTCTCATTCCCATAATCACTTTCTTTCTCACACACACACACACACACACATACACACCAGTCACCTGATCTCTCTCATGCATACACACACAGGCTTCCCACTTCCATGTTCTGTCTTACATATACAGGCTTCTCCCTCCCATGCTGTGTCTCACACCCACCCAGGTTCTCACTCCCATCCTCACTCTCTTCACATGCACAGGCTTCTCATTCCCTGAATCACATTCTTTCTCTTACATTCACACACACCAGTCTCTTTCTCTCACATACACCGTCACCTTACCAACCAGTCTCTCTGTCTCATGCATGCACACACACACACACAGACTTCCCACTCCAATGCTCTCTCACATAATCAGGCTTCTCACTCCCATGCTTTCTGTCACACACATCCCCCCCCCCAACAGCAGGCTTCTTACGCCCATGCTTTCTCACATACCCAGATTTTTCACGTCAATGCTTTTTCTCTCTCTCACACACACATCAGTCACCTCCCTGACTAATGTCTCACACTCTCACATACACATCAGTCATCTCCTTGAGCAGTCACTTTCATTGTCTCTCACATATACACACACATCAGCTCTCTGACCAGTTTCTCTCACTCACACGCAGGCTCTCAATCACACGCAGGCTGGCTGCTTCTTTCTCTCACTCACTTCCTATTCCCCCGCCCCTCCCCGAGCACAAATGGTAGCTGCAGCAGCCTCCTCCTCCAGCCCCCGCAAGCCAAGAAAGAAGAATCCCATCGGCCGCGGGAGGCTCCTGCTGCTCTCTCCTTTCCCGATTACCGTCTGCTTCAATTGCTCGGGGGCCACTGCTACTTTATCACGCGGCACTGCTCTTTCTCCTTCCCGCGCACCGCGTTTCACTTCCTGTTCCGGGTCACGGGGGGTGGGGGAGCAGGTGCGGGAAGAAGAAAAGGCCCAGCCACAAGTGCCACAGCTTTTTTTAGCACTGCTGCCGTTCCCACTGGGCTTGAACGTGTTGATAGCCCAGCGGCAATGGCAGCAGGGAAGAAAGAGCAGCGGGAGAGACCCCGAGGACGCGACACAGCAGCCGGTGCTTGGCGACACACTAGGGTGTCGTGACACACCGGTTGAGAACCGCTGGTTTATAGGATTTACCCATGTAAATGCACTTTCCTTCCACCACCCCCTGCACCTTCCCCTCCCTTCCCCTACCTAACCCACCCCCGCCCCCCCAGCCCTATCTAAACCCCCCTACCTTTATTTTAAAAGGACACACAATCTTATTTACATCTTCTGAGGCTGCTCCGGCTAGCTATCCATTCCCATGCTGACTCTTAATCCCTGTTAGGGGATTCTTTTTATGGGAGGAAGCTCTCGCTTATGGCCCAGATGATGAAAGAAGGTCGCCAGTGTATGTGCTGTGCTGTACTTTAAGTGCTTCCCATGAGGTGAGAGGCTGTAAGAATTAGATATGACCAGTTCTGGGTGTTAAAATTAATTTCACTTTAAGAATCAGTAAATTTAAAGTCCATTGTCCAAACTGATGAGTGTACATCTGACTGTAGTTACAGGGTTCTTTCTGTCAGGCCGATACAGTACAGTGCGCTCCGACAGAGGGCACTGTTAGCCTGCCCTTGGACGCGCATTTTCCCTTACCCCTTATTCATAAAAAGAAACCTGAGATCTGCAAATAAAGCTCTACTAACTGTCCCCTCTGTGAAATCAGCACATCTCACGCAAGTAAGGGAAAGAGCACTGTCAATGGCTGGTCCTGTACTCTGGAATACCATGCCACTCGAAATAAGACTACAGACAAATCTGAAATTATTCAAAACTAATCTGAAAACCTGGCTTTTTAAACAAGCATTTTATAAAGATAGAGAAGGAGAAAAATAGTTGAGCGATAAGGATGCACCAAGCTGGAAGCCTAATTTGTTCCTAACAATCAGGTTTAACTTACACACCTAGTTTATTATTTTACATTGTTACTGTACTATGATGGCACACGAGTAATTTGTAATCTATACCACCCATATTTCTCTTTATCGTGCCCTTCTGTAAACCGTTGTGATGGTATTTAACTTAACGACGGTATAGAAAATTTTCTAAATAAATAAATAAAAAAATTCAGTAAGGGGTGGAAAATGCGCGTCCAACCCGCAGCACCTAATAGCGCCCTCAACATGCAAATGCATGTTGATGGCCCTATTAGGTATGCCCACGCGATACAGAAAGTAAAATGTGCAGCCAAGCCGCACATTTTACTTTAAGAAATTAGCGCCTTCCCAAAGGTAGGCGCTAGTTTCTGCCGGCACCGGGAAAGTGCACAGAAAAGCAGTAAAAACTGCTTTTCTGTGCACCCTCCGACAATATCATGGCAATATTGTCGGAGGTCCCGAAGAGTAAAAAAAGAAAAAAAAAGAAAAAAAAATTTAAAATGGGCCGGCGGCTGTTGGGCCATAAACCGGACGCCCAATTTTGGCTGTCAGCGGGCTCGAGAACCGACGCCGGCAAAATTGAGCGTCGGCTGTCAAACCCGCTGACAGCCGCCGCTCCAGGTCAAAAGGAGGCGCAAGGGACGCGCTAGTGTTCCTAGCGCCTCCTTTTGCCCGTTTCTACTGCACCACCTAATTAGCATACTGAATCGCACACACCGGCGAGTGGCAGGCGTGCGTGCCGGGAGAGTGGGCGTTCGTCTGCTCTCCCGCGTTTTTACTGAATCGGCCCGTGTGTAAGTAGGTATCCTTATTACAGACCTCCAGGTAGAGCCCAAGGTGATTTTAAAGGTGTTTACTCTCCCAGTGGCTGTGCTGTGGGAATCCTAGTGGAGGGTCCCCTTTCCCTTGCAAAAATCCTAGCTTTAGAAATCTTCTCTCCCGTGGACACCCAGCCTATCCTGTTTCCTTGGGGGGAAATCCAGATGGGATCGCCTTCTCTTGCTCTTTCTTGGATTCAATTGTCCATTTACCTTATTTGTTGTTTTTTATTTAGATTTTTATATTCTACTTTTCGGCACTTCAGAGCGTACATCAAAGCGGATTACATGCAGGTACTATAAGTACTCTAGGTGATTTCTCTGGTGAAAAAATCTGGGGAGCAGGCTGTTCACAGCACTACAATCCCAGAGGGGAAGGGGATCCAAGATCCTCCCCACTACTCTATATCCAAAAAACACTTTAACTCCTAATGTGGATAACTTCTCTGCCCTCACTGTCTCTTGCAGCAGGATCCATCACTGGTGCTTGCCTACCTAGGGGCCAATGTAATATCATGTGTGCAAACAATGTGCGTCCAATAGAGGTGTGCATTCGGTCCCTACATATTGGCAATCCGCAACGGATGTGGCCATATTCGTTGTATTCGTGGGGAAGTGAAACGTATCACGATTCCCCACGAATACACGAATCTTCGCCGAATTATTCGGCCACCTAAAGAAACAAATTTAAACAAACCCCCCGCCCTCCTGACCCCCCCCCCCCAATACGTACCAAAAATCCCTGGTGGTCCAGCGGGGGGTCTGGGAGCCATCCCCTGCACTCACACCCTCGGAGCCGGTTTCAAAATGGCGCAGATAGCCTTTGACCTACTATGTCACAAGGGCTACCGGTGCCATTGGTCAGCCCCTGTCACATGGCCATTGGCACCATCTTGTGCTCCTACCATGTGACAGGGGCTGACCAATGGCACCGGTAGCCCCTGTGACATAGTAAGGGCAAAGATTATCGGTGCCATTTTCATTACTGGCAGCCGATGGCCCGAGTGCAGGAGATCGCTCCTGGACCCCTGCTGGACTTTTGGAAAATCTTGTGGGGGTCAGGAGGGTCCCCCAAGACTTGCCAAAAGTCCTTGGTGGTCCAGCGGGGGTCCGGGAGCAACCTTCTGCACTCGGACCGTCGGCTACCAGTAATCAAAATGGCACCTATAGCCTTTGCCCATACTATGTCACAGAAACTACCGGTGCCATTAGTCAGCCCCTGTCACATGGTAGGAGCACAAGATGGAGCCTATAGTCATGTGACAGGGGCTGACCAATGGCACCGGTAGCCCCTGTGACATAGTATGTCAAAGGCTATCGGCACCATTTTGAAACCGGTACCGAGGGTGTGAGAGCAGGGAATGGCTCCCGGACCCCCCGCTGGACCACCAGGGAGTTTTTGTAAGTCTTGGGGGGGTCAGGAGAGTGGGGGGTTGTAGGTAATTTAATTTCAGCGGGGGAACGAATTGAAATGGATGTATTAACAAATCGGGGCGCCATACGGCCGAATGCAACGTATCCGCCCCCGATGAATCCGAATCCCGAATGCAACGTATGGCGTCCCTCTGCACATCCCTAGCGTCCAATCTGGATGCACATTTTTTGAATGCCTGCACATCCCCTCTCTTGGATGCTCAATCTAATATTCTATTGAGCTGGTGCGCTAAAGGGGACGTGCAATGGATAATTTGTGCTTCCTTGGCACATCCATGCCATCGAGTGCCCAGGAAAAGTGGCTATGCACAGATAAGAAAAACGGACACTCAGTTTTCCGAGCATTGGTTTTCGTAACCAGTGCACAGCCACCGGTTAGGAAAATGGATGCTCGTAGATTGAGCTTCTCTTTTCCTAACCTGACCGCTGTTAAGGTTTTGTTTTTTTTGTTGTTGCAGCTTTCTGTGCTTCCTCCTGCTTAGTATCACAATATTAAGTAGGAAGAGCCATAAAAAACTGTATTTTTTCCTCTTCTGAGCATGTCTTGAGGTGGCGTTTTTTGAGCTTTAAAATGTGCACGTTGGGTGGATATTATTTTTTAGAGCAGGGTTACTACCAAATAGCCTCATCGACATGGTATTTGCATGTGACGAGCGCTATTAACTACTCGCCAGTAGGGACACACGTTTTGGACGCGCTAATCCCGATATTGCATTGGGCATATGTCTAGCATGTCCAAAATGCACATCCAACCATGTGTTTAAGGGTGCTCTGAGCTCAGCGCCAATATTGCATCGGCCCCCTAGTGAGTAGAATAGGCTCACAGATCTTTGGTTTCCAGAAGAGAGCCCCTTGCCCCAAAGGAGGTATCAGGCTTAAAAGTCTAATCTCTGTAAATTATAAGAAGGACCCTCTGGCAGGGAGTGCAAGGTGAGGTGTCTCTTCTAATAGAAAACTCCTTTGGGCACAGCCGGGATGCCCTACCAGAGTGTGGAAAAAATATTTACATGCACTGCCTTCTTTGGAGTGAATTTTCAAAATAATATCCATGTAAAACTTAGTATATATGCACGTAAGTAGCATCTACTCGTGTATTCATAAGAACATAAGAACATAAGAAATTACCATGCTGGGTCAGACCAAGGGTCCATCAAGCCCAGCATCCTGTTTCCAACAGAGGCCAAAACCAGGCCACAAGAACCTGGCAAGTACCCAAACACTAAGAAGATCCCATGCTACTGATGCAATTAAAAGCAGTGGCTATTCCCTAAGTATAATTGATTAATAGCCATTAATGGACTTCTCCTCCAAGAACTTATCCAAACCTTTTTTGAACCCAGCTACACTAACTGCACTAACCACATCCTCTGGCAACAAATTCCAGAGCTTTATTGTGCGTTGAGTGAAAAATAATTTTCTCCGATTAGTCTTAAATGTGCTACTTGCTAACTTCATGGAATGCCCCCTAGTCCTTCTATTATTCGAAAGTGAAAATAACCGAGTCACATCTACTCGTTCAAGACCTCTCATGATCTTAAAGACCTCTATCATATCCCCCCTCAGCCGTCTCTTCTCCAAGCTGAACAGCCCTAACCTCTTCAGCCTTTCCTCATAGGGGAGCTATTCCATCCCCTTTATCATTTTGGTTGCCCTTCTCTGTACCTTCTCCATCACAACTATATCTTTTTTGAGATGCGGCGACCAGAATTGTACACAGTATTCAAGGTGTGGTCTCACCATGGAGCGATATAGAGGCATTATGACATTTTCCGTTCTATTAACCATTCCCTTCCTAATAGTTCCTAACATTCTATTTGCCTTTTTGACTGCTGCAGCACACTGAGCTGACGATTTTAAAGTATTATCCACTATGATACCTAGATCTTTTTCCTGGGTGGTAGCTCCTAATATGGAACCTAACATCGTCTAACTACAGCAACGGTTATTTTTCCCTATATGCAACACCTTGCACTTGTCCACATTAAATTTCATCTGCCATTTGGATGCCCAATCTTCAAGTCTTGCAAGGTCCTCCTGCAATGTATCACAGTCCGCTTGTGATTTAACTACTCTGAATAATTTTGTATCATCTGCATATTTGATAACCTCACTCGTCGTATTCCTTTCCAGATCATTTATATATATATTGAAAAGCACAGGTCCAAGTACAGATCCCTGAGGCACTCCACTGTTTACCCTATTCCACTGAGAAAATTGACCATTTAATCCTACTCTCTGTTTCCTGTCTTTTAACCAGCTTGTAATCCACGAAAGGACATCACCTCCTATCCTATGACTTTTTAGTTTTCGTAGAAGCCTCTCATGAGGGACTTTGTCAAACTCCTTCTGAAAATCCAAATACACTACATCTACTGGTTCACCTTTATCCACATGTTTATTAACCCCTTCAAAAAAATGAAGCAGATTTGTTAGGCAAGACTTCCCTTGGGTAAATCCATGTTGACTATGTTCCATTAAATCATGCCTTTCTATATGCTTTACAATTTTGTTCTTGAGAATAGTTTCCACTATTTTTCACGGCACTGAAGTCAGGCTCACTGGTCTATAGTTACCCGGATTGCCCCTGGAGCCTTTTTTAAATATTGGGGTTACATTGGCCACCCTCCAGTCTTCAGGTACAATGGATGATTCTAATGATATGTTACAAATTTTAACTAATAGATCAGAAATTTCATTTTTGAGTTCCTTCAGAACCCTAGGATGCATACCATCTGGTCCAGGTGATTTGCTACTCTTTAGTTTGTCAATCTGGCCTACTACATCTTCCAGGTTCACAGTGATTTCGTTCATTTCATCTGACTCATCACCCCTGAAAACCATCTCCGGAACTGGTATCTCCCCAACATCCTCATTAGTAAACACGGAGGCAAAGAATTCATTTAGTCTTTCTGCAATGGCCTTATCTTCCCTAAGAGCCCCTTTAACCCCTCTGTCATCTAATGGTCCAACCGACTCCCTCACAGGTTTCTTGCTTTGGATATATTTTAAAAAGTTTTTATTATGAGTTTTTGCTTCTATAGCCAATTTCATTTCAAATTCTCTCTTCGCCTGTCTTATCAATGTTTTACACTTAGCTTGACAATGCTTATGTTTTATCCTATTTCTTCAGATGGATCCTTCTTCCAATTTTTGAAGGATTTTTTTTGGGCTAAAATAGCCTCTTTCACCTCACCTTTTAACCATGACTGTAATCGTTTTGCCTTCCTTCCACCTTTCTTAATGCGTGGAATACATATGGACTGCGCCTCTAGGATTGTATTTTTAAACAATCTCCATGCCTGTTGAATACTTTTAACCTTTGCAGCTGCACCTTTCAGTTTTTTCTATTTTTCTCATTTTATCAGTTTCCCTTTTTAAAATTTAGTGTTAGAGCTGCAGATTTACTTATTGTCCCCCTTCCAGTTATTAGTTTAAATTTGATCATGTTATGATCACTGTTGCCAAGTGGCCCCACCACCGTTACTTCTCTCACCAAATCTTGCGTTCCACTAAGAATTAAATCTAAAATAGCTCCATCTCTTGTTGGTTCCTGAACCAATTGCTCCATGAAGCAATCATTTATTAAATCCAGGAACTTTATGTCTCTAGCAAGTCCTGATGTTACATTTACCCAGTCAATATTGGGGTAATTGAAATCTCCCATTATTATTGCACTGCCAAATTGGTTTGCTTCCCTGATTTCTCTTAGCATTTCATCATCTGTCTGACCATTTTGTCCAGGTGGACGGTAGTATACTCCTATCACTATACTCTTACCCAATACACATGGGATTTCTACCCATATAGACTCTACTGAGCATTTAGTCTCTTGTATGATCTTTATCCTGTTGGACTCTATACCCTCCCGGACATAAAGTGCCACACCCCCACCAAGTTGATCCTCCCTATCATTGCGATATAATTTGTACCCTGATATAGCACTGTCCCATTGGTTATCCTCCTTCCACCAATCTCTGTGATGCCAATTATGTCAATCTCATCATTTACCAATTAGTCCACCAGTTTCCCTATTTTATGAGTCCAAAATACGCATGTATTTTCACTTTTGTGCATACATATATGTAAGGAAAAAATATCTGAAGTAAGTGTTTTTAAATGTGTTGATTGTGTATTACTGACTGGGTGGATGAGCTGGGGAACTTCTCACTAAAAAACCAGGAAGGTCTCGATGACCAAGAGAAACTGGTGGACTAATTGGTAAATTGGTTAATTTCAATTATGTGCAAATGTTTAAAATTGGCCGACTTGCGTGCGTAAATCAGGATTTACACAAATAAGTCCTACTTTCTTTTCATGCATAAAATGTCTATACTTATTTTTAAAATACATAGGAAAAGTACACACATTCAATGTGTACACACATTCAGGTTGCAGAATTGTGCACCCCCCCTGCGCACGTCAACCCTGGATTTTATAACATGCGCGCAGCAGTGCACGCATGTTATAAAATCGTGCGTAAATTTTGTTTGCGATGGATTACGCAAACAAATCTACACCCGTGCATATGTTTTAAAATCTGCTCCTAAGTGCGCATTATGGGGTAGATTTTAAAAAGCATTTACTCGAGCAAAACTGGTTTTTGCTCGAGTAAATACACTTTACTCAAGTAAGTGGGTTTTTCAAAATTGCTACAATATATGCCATTGAATTGTCCATAGGATTTACTCAAGTAAGTGCACTTTACTCGAGTAAATAGCTTTTGAAAATTGCTACGATAGTATGTCACATTTACATGCGTAACTCCTTTGAAAATGACCCCCTAATTGCCAGATTTTAAAACTTATGCACGGGCGTAGATTTGTGTGCGCAACCCGGCGCGCACAAATCTATGCCCGACTTTATAATATGCGCTTGCAGCCGCGTGCATGTTATAAAATCTGGGGTCGGCGCGTGCAAGGAGGTGCACACTTGTGCATCTTGCATGTGCCGAGCCCTAGGGGAGCCCCAATGGCTTTCCCTGTTCCCTCCAAAGTTGCTCCGAAATCAGAGTACCCTCGGAGGGAACTTTCCTTCTGCCATCCCCCACCTTTGTTTACGAAGTTGCGCCTGCCTCTGGGCAGGCGGAGGCCGGCGCGCAAACCCCCGGCACAACCGCTGTGCCGGAGGCCTCGGTCCCGCCCCCGCCCGCCCACTCCCCACCCATTTTTTTCAAGCCCCGGGACATACGCGCGTCCCGGGGCTTGCGCGCGCGTCACCGATCCTATGCAAAATAGGCTCGGCACGCGCAGGGACAAGATTTCGGGGTTATGCGAGTAAGTTACACGATTAACCCTTTGAAAATCTGCCCCTATGATTGTAAATGGCTTTTGAAAATTGCTAGGATAGTATATTACATTTACATGTGCAAGTCTGAAAATTCACGGGTTTATGCAGAGGAAGGAAGACATACAAGCCAATAAAAAGTTACCTTTTTGTGACACATTTCCCTTCTGGACTTTAACTGACCCATTCTTTTTATGTTGCTGTGGGTTAATAATGCCATATCATTTCCTAATTAGATCCACGCACTAAACAATTGCATTACAATGCAAATGTAGTCACATCTAACATTTGATGTTCAGCAGCTTTTGTATGCAAATACAGTACTTAAATATATTCTCATGACACACTCTCTTTCAAATGCCTTCCAATACATTTCTGACATTTTAACCGTACATGCAAGGGAGACTGATTTATGCGCCTAACAGATTATGCAGCATTTTGTAAAAAAAAAAAAATATATGTATTAATCATGTTGCACGGATGACAGCAACAAGCTTATTAGCGCCAAAAATCAAACTAAATTAAATTAATCACGTATTGTTAGCCAAAGTATTTAATTGATTTACAGTGCAATTCAATATGCAAACATGATGCTATCAATAAAGGCATCAGGCTGCCCAATATCCTTACATGGCTTTCTTGAAGAGCTTCATTGTGAAGTTAACTTCCGTTGACAAGGCAATTAATTAACACGGGTTCATCAGTGTACACTGTACACGTTTAAATCACTTCCTTTCCTGTTGTGCTGTGCACTGTATAATGCCAGGCTAGTAAAACCATTCATTTTTTTATCCACTCTGCTTTTGGAGGTCAGGTTTAATGATTACAGATGAGCCCTTCATGATCCCCCCCCCCCCCCCCCCCCACACACACACACACAAATAAAATTATTAAAATGTGTAGAATCATAAATTCAACAGAAAATTAAAAGTTCCAATATAATTATGGTCAGCTTTCATAATGTTGTTCATTTGCAAATAACATTTGTTAGCAATATATATATACATATGTATAAGCTCAAAGAGCTAAATGGAGTTTTTTATTTCTTGAAACAAAATGTCACTGATTTTTGTCTAGACTAAAACCATCATATGAATCCATTTAAGGTTTGTCATTGATGATGCTTGCTCATTCTTTCTAAGCATTGATATCCATTTGACTTAAGGAAGGATTTGTACTCTTTTAGTGGGTAATAATCTTACAGGCTAATTTTCAAACAAGTGTGTAGCCGCCCATGCCCGTACATATCGGGGTGCGAGCAGAGATACGCTGGGATTTTAAATTATGTGTGCACATTTTAAAATACGCCTACCGCATGTAAGTATGCTCATAATTTTAAGCAGTTACTTGAGCAAACCTACATCACGTATCTTCCCTATGACTTTGTCGGGTGTAATGCATGTATGTAAGCAGATTTTAAAACATGTTTGCATAAGGGGCATTCCCAGTTTTTACAATTAGTCCACCAGTTTGCCTTGTCAATCTCGAGGTCATCCAGACCCCTCTGGTTCTTCATCCTACATGCCCCCCAGTTGAGCTAGGCACCTCACTCTGTTGTGTAAGCCCTACAACAAGAGATCTGCAGACTTACTCCTCATCAGAAGCAGCAGTAAAGTTACGTGGCTTACAGGCCACCTCGCTCTGTGGCCAATGATTTTAAAATATGGAGTTACGGGAGAGGATATGACATCACTGTTGTGAACAGAAGCAAGAGAATGAGCTCCTCCATCTAGCTGATAAAATTGAGTGATATCCAATGCATCTTTATTCTTGAGTGCTACAGAGCAACATTCCAGCTCATTTATTCCCAGGACAGGTAATATGTCTGTGAGGAAGAAATCAATTGATTTTCGAAAGTACTCATGTTAAATTAGAGGAAGGCTCTGAGGTTGACACTGAAAGCATGGCAGTGAATGAGGAAACAGGGCCGGAGGGTGGCCTAGATCCCATGATTTCAATATCTGGAATTGATTTGCCTACTTGAGAAGAGTTCTAGTTCTGTGAGTGATTTTGTGATCTGAGGCAGGATATTTGAACTCATAAACAAGAGATCACAGTGCTGATCACTGAATCGAAAGAATAAATATCCGACCTAGGCCACAGAGTAGATGAGGCCGAGACAAGAGTCGATTCACAAGCAGAAGAGCTCAAAGATATATATCCTCTAGATATGATTGTGAACTACTAGCTGCAAAACTTGAAGATCTGGAAAACCAGTCCCGCAGATGTAACCTGCGGTTTATGGGCATACCAGATGCATGGGATTACTCTGACTGCCCAGCAGTGGTGAGGAGAATTTGCCAGCATTAATTTGTCACAGAGGTGTTAATAGCGAGGACCCTATAGTGATCAGTGAGATAAAAATCAAGCGGGCGCGTCACTCTTTGGGTCCTAAGAATAACAAGCCCCGTGACATAATTGCCTACTTCCACTCCTTTACGATTAAAGAGTTGATCTTCAACGCAGTATGGAAACAAGCTACATGGAAATGGGAAAGACATGATATCTCTGTATTTGCAAATATACCTCCTATGACATTAAAACAATGGCAAGGATTTTGCAAGCTTACTGCATTTATGAGAGCAAAGAACCTGAGGTACCGGTGGCTTCACTCGTTTGGGTTTGGGTTCACCATTCAAGGAACCCCATCATGTTAAGACACCGGAAGAAGCTGCCTTGATTTTATGAACAGCGGGCCTTGCTGTTCCTTCTCTCCCTGCAAGTCACAAATCTATTAAAAACAACTGGATCTAATGCTCAGATATGAGAGGAGTTACCAAAATGGCAATGAGTATCAAAAGGAGGCAGACAGCTGAGGAGGAATTCTGAATCATCTTCTTCGCAGACTGGAACCTGATCAGTGGAACATTCTCTTTCAAGTTTAAATATCAGGGTTACCTGCTGTTTCATGTGATGTTTACGTTCATGGGGAATTTCCTTAATGGTTAATATTAGGAACATCAGCCATTTGCAAATTTAAGAGAATGTGGCTCTTTATCAGTCATATACTTCTTTGCAAAGTTATATGGTCCTGGCTTAAAGTTGTCACTGTGTTACCATGTATTAAGATGTGTTTGCTTGATGGGGAAGCTAACATTATGATATAAAACTCCTCCCATGTTTTTAATAGATTTGTGATTCAGGTATCACAAATCAGGGTGGGGTTGGATTCTAGGGGTAGGGGGTGGGATTATTTGTGGGTCTTTCTCCAATGCAGATATGGGCTACTGCCCTTCTCAATATCCTATCTTTGTGTTACAAAAGTGGGGCGGTGGAATTCTGGATGGGTATATAATGTAGCTTATTTATTAATGGGGATGAGGAGTGAGGGAGAGTACTCTTTTGGGTTGCCAAGTTTTTGGGATAGGCTATTTCACATGTTTGTTATGGAAACAATTAGTTGGGCTATTTTGTGATGTAACCATGATTTCGTTTAACATTAACTTGATTAATGTAAAGGGGCTAAACACCTTTAAGAAAAGATATAGCCTTAACAAAGAGTTAGACAGACTCCAGGCAGCCAAAGTGTACCTACAAGAAACCTATCTCAAAAGGAGGTACGAATCTCTGATGCGCGTTCCCAGTAATATCCATATAGTTATTGGGCAGCATGTTCATCAACTTCAAAATATGCTGGTGTGGGTATATTGATCAGGAAAGATATCATCTTTTATCTTGATTCTTGCTATTCAGACCCAGGAGGGAGGGTTATAGTTCTCAATCTTTGTTTAGGAGGGGCGTTATATGCCTTTGTTAATGTATATGCTCCAAACACTCAACATAAGTTTTTTTCTGACTCCATGAGATCAATAATACAAGAAACAGCCAATGGTTGGTTAATAATAGGAGGAGATTTCAATATGACATTAGATCCAGTTTTGGATAATTCCTCTCAACATAGTTCAGATTCTGGTCAGTCAAGGAATGCCCTTAAGCTACTAATCTCACAGGGGGATCTCATTGATATATGGCGTTCTAGATACCAAAAATCTAAGGCTTATACCTTTTTTTCTTATCCACATCAATCCTATTCCCATATAGATTTCTTCCTGGCTGCTAAAGGGCTCATCAATAGAATTTCTAGGACTGAAATCGAGCCCATCACATGGTCCGACCACTCCCCGATGTGGTTTACCATTTATTTCCTGAAGTACGATACGGGTCATCGCTACTGGCGTTTAAATGATTTGTTACTAGATGATGACAATTTTCTTTCACAGCTCAAAGAGGAGCTACAAGAATTTCTAGATTTTAATTATATTGGAGACATAGCTCCTATGGTGATTTGGGATTGTCTGAAAGCCTTTGCACGTGGCCACCTGATAGCTCAGGTCTCCTATATAAAGCATCAGTATGAGGAGGAATGAAAGGGGATACTAGCGCAATTGGCTCATTTTGGAGTCTTTATGTAAATATACGAGATCTCCTAACTACTGAAAGTTGGTAGAGTTGCAATCCCATCTAGAGAGATTAGACTCTAAATCTATTGCATACTCTTTGGATTTGATGCAGAAGGAATTTTCTGAAGGGGGAACAAAGCAGGGAAATTGTTAGCAAATAAGATGAAGAAGAGACAGGTGCAAAACCATATTGTTAACGGAGAATAAAGATATCTGTAACAGTTTTTTACAATTCTATGCGGCTTTGAATCACCCATAATATAGATACCAAAAACAGATTCTTTCTTGGATCAAATCTCTCTGCCAACTCTTTGAAATTAGGGAAGTCACTCGGATTAGACAGGTACACCGAGTATCTATAAGAAATGTGTTAAGCTCCTGACACCATTATTAACTCGAATGTATAATTCTTTAAGCTCAGAGGCTGCCTTGGCTCCCTTTTCTAATGTTGCAGAAATCACGATCTTTCCTAAATTGTGGTGTGACTCTACAATCTGTGGGTCCTATCACCCTATATCATTGATTAACCTATATTTTAAAACATTGGCTTAGATTTTAGCTAATAGACTTAATGGGTTCATAGCACAGATTATCCACAGTGATCAAACCGGATTTATCCCAGGATGTACAACTGCTGATAATGTTCATAAAATAGTTGATATCTTCTTGTAGGTGAAAAAATGTAATATTACCTCTTTCTTTCTGTGGATGCTGAAAAAACTTTTGACTTAGTAGATTGGCCCTTTTTATTCTGAACATTAGATAAGATTAATTTTGGGGATCATTTTTTATAGTGGATACACCAGTTATATTCTAATCCCAGAACTTGTATTAGGGTGAATGGTGGCTATACAGACACATTTCCAGAAGGCAGGGTTACGAGGCAAGGATGCTCTTTGTTCCCTCTCTGTTCTTAGAGCCATTTGCTATCAGAATTAGAGCTAAGCCTGCTATTAAGGGGATTTCTGTGGGAATTTTTCTTCTAAATTATCTTTTTGCGGATGATGTCCTGTCTATCATAAAGGAACCTTTAATATCCATGTCTGTGATTGCGCAAGAATTAAAGGCCTTTAGCGCAGTCTCAGGTTTCCAGATCAATTAGGACAAATCAGAAATTTTGAATATAACTGTGTCTAAATCTGTTGAAAAGATTTTGCAGGGTAAATTTCCATTTAAATGGCCTAACCATAAGATAAAATATCTCAGAGTATATATAGGTAATGGGGGGAATCTTTTTCACCTTAACTGCACCTCATTATTAACTAAAGATTTTGAAGAATGAAATCGCTACTGCATTTCCTGGCTTGGAGAATAGCATCCACTAAGATGAATATATTGCCAAGGATCTTTTTCAAACTCTTCCTATACTTGTCCCGGCTAAGATGCTGAAAGGCTGGCAGAATAAATTTATGAGATTTGTTTGGCAGGGGAAATTACCTGGAGTGCATAGGAGAATTATATTTCTGCCAAGATAATGGGGAGGATTGGGGTTGCCTAACTTGGGATGGTACTATGCAGCAGCTCACCTTAAGATGCTGGTTGATTGGCATCGATCTCGGACTCCCAAACCTTGGGCGGTGTTATCACAAGTGATTATAGGGGCTCTACCGCTATCATTTCTAGTATGGCTACCCAAAAAAGTGTGGGAATTACCAGGAGATGTACCTCCCATGATTTCGATTTCCTTATAAGTGTGGACCAGATGGCGTTCCGTACTAGTGGGTCCTAGAGATTACTATTTTAGCACATATTTCTTTTACAATAAACATTTTGGGCCTGGTTTATTAAATCCCTCTTTTAGAGCTTGGGAATCCTTAGGGATCTCAAGGTGGGAACATGTCTGGGGGCTGAATGGTTTCCTAAGATTTCCATCATTACAGACATCTTATAAGCTCTCAGATAATGATGTTTTTCCCTATTTGCAACTTTGGAATTTTGTACTAAACACTAAAATAGGTTTACATCTGTCTCAGGGGGTTTCTTATTTTGAATGTCTTTGTAGAAATGCAGATAGGATATCCAGGACGCTCTTGAAGATCTAAACAATGTTAAATTGTGATCTAGTATCCAAGCCGACCTTTGTTAAGACTTGGGAATCACATCTGGGGTCCGAAATTTCACAGGAGCAATGGTCACTTCTCTTTAACTCAGTTGGTAAAGGCCTCATTTCTGCTAATATTATAGAAAACAGTTATAAAATATTATATCGTTGGTATATGACCCCAATATGTCTTAATAAAATATGGTCTCTTACTTCAAAGGCCTGTTGGAAAGGTTACTGGGAGGAGGGCACTTATATACATCTATGGTGGGAATGCCCATTTATCCAAAACCTTTAGAGGGAGATTATTTGTTGGATTGAGAGCATCTTAAAGATATTCCTTTCTTTGTCACCACTGAATGTTCTGCTTAATGTTCCTATCTCTCAGGGTAATAAATACAAAGGCAGACTAGTGTAGCACATATGTATAATGGCCAGATGTGAAATTGCAAGATTATGGCGTGAACCAAGGATACCTCGTGTAAGTGATACTAAGACCATATTAGAGAAGGTTTATACCCTGAGCAAAATTACAGCCATCAGACATAAGCATTTGCAACAATTTGGGAAAGTCTGGTCTATATTTGCTGAATGGAAATGGCTTGCTAAATGATGATTCGGACTATTATCCCTTCCCCAACTAGGGTATTGATCTGGATATCATAATATTGCACTTTCCTTGGGTGAGGGTTTTTTGTCTGCATTGGAGAGGAGGTGGGGGGGGGGGGGGCAGGAGGGGGGTTGGGGTCGAAGGGTTTGTCTCTGCTAACCCAGGAGAAGGGTGAAGATCAGCTGAGTTTATTTTCATTGATTTGTACTGCCAGTTGATGTATATGTTCCAAGAATAATATTGTATATCTCCCTTTCTTATGGATGACTGGGACAAGAGGGAATTGAAAACAATGTGTTGTTATTTTCCACTTGGTTGGTGTATCCATTGAAGACATTAATAAAACTTCAATTATAAAAAAAAAAATTGAGTTACGCACATAGGGGTAGATTTTCAAAGGGTTACGTGCATAATATACGCTTGTAACCCCTGAAAACCTACCCCTGCGTGCGTCGAGCCTATTTTGCATAGGCTTGGCGGAGCGCGCAAGCCCCGGGATGCGCTTATGTCCCGGGGCTTTCAAAAATGGGTGGGCCGGGTGCGAGGTGGTGGTCCAGGGGTGGGCTGGGGGCGGTCCTGAGTCCTCCGGCACAGTGGTCGTGCCGGAGCTTCGCGTGCCGGCAGCTGGCTGGCGTGCGCAAGTTATGGCGCAACTTTGACAACAATGGCGCAACTTTGACAACAAAAGGTAGGGGGTGATTTAGGTAGGGCAGGGGTGAGGGTTAGATAGGGGAAGGTAGGGGATGGTGGGGGGCTGTGGGGGGGGGGAGCCGAAAAAATGTTCCCTCCGAGGCCACTCCAATTTCAAAGCGGCCTTGGAGGGAACGGGGAAAGCCATCAGGCCTCCCATAGGGCTCAGTGTGCTCAAGGTGCATGAGTGTGCGCTCCCTTGCGTGTGCCGACCCCGGGAAAATCTTAACTGCCAAGCAGGTACAAACCTTGAATGGGGTGCTAAATCAGCTTCCTCCTTGTTTTAAGAATGATGGTTAAATAAAGTCCTAAACAACATTCCCCATAGGCAAGAGTCACACTCCTGCTCTTAACGTGCCCATGCTTGCTCTAGAAACCTGGATTCAGTCAGGTACAGGACCACCTGCATAATATTATAGCAACAAGTTCTCTTAATAAAAAAGAAAAAGATTTTAGGTTATGTTCTGTAAGTTTAAGAGCAATTATCCAGCTTGAAATTCTGAGCAGACAGAAACATGTTTTTAAGAGCTCATTAATTTCCCTTATTAGTGAATAGTTCACAAGGATTTCACTAAATGCCCATCTCCGCTGCTTGTCACTGATGGCATCTGTTGGTAATGGAGAAGCATCTGTTGGTAATGGGAAAGCGGCAAAGTCACCACAGATATCCTGTCAGCACAAAATTTATCACTGACAAAGTTGTCCATTTTTTATCTTGCCATATGTACAAAACATATTCAAAGATATGCTTTATTTTTATTTTTTTTTACCTATCAGTGGAGATTAAATCCCCAATTCCTTCCATGCCATGTGTTTGACTGACGCCTGATAAAAGGGAACAGCATAAAATTGTTCGCTGAGCTAGGGTCTATTTTCGCAAAAAAAAAAAAAAAAAAAAATGAATATAAGAAAAGTTATATATTATTTAAGCTATACATTTATTTAAAAGGGACTTTTCCATAGTCTATTTCCATGGGGAAAAAAAAACCTTGAGCGAATTTTAAAAGAGTTGCTTGCACTAAAAGGCTCGTATGTGCGAGTATCTGGGTCGCGCACCAGCCACGCATATTTTGAAAGCCAGAAACCACGTGCATGCATTCGCAGTCACGAGTTAAAAAGAAAAGGGGGATGGAGCCCAGGACATGTCGGGGGTGTTCCAGGGTGGGCCCAACGGCTGCACATGTAAATCTGTATTTTTAATCCATCGGCCACAGTTAGCCGCATATGTTTACTGCCGCGTATATTTACCGCTGCTCCTGATGAGGAGCAAGCCTGCAGAAATAGCTTTTAGGGCATAGGGTCGACTGGTGTGGGTCAACTAGGGGGGGCGCAGGATGAAGGACCAGAGGGGTCTTGAACACCTGGAGATAGACTAGGAAAACTGATGGATCAATTGGTAAAATCTGGCAGTCTCTCGTGCGAGCATGTTTTAAAATCTGCTCGCCCGCGCATGTTAAAGCCGACAAAGGCCTAAGGAAGAAATGTGAAGTACTTTTGCTTGAGCAGCGGCTTGAAATTAGGAGCATAAATATGCGCAGCAGGCAAATTTTTAATCATGAGCACACAAAAGAGTGATTGACTTAAAATTACAGCGTATGTCCGCCTGCGTGCCCATATGCGGCGCGCGCACGTGTGGTTGCCCGCACACTTGCTTTAAATTTACCATCCCAGTGAATAAGGTTCAAGATTTTCTATAAACCGATGTACAATACCTAAAGCAACAAAATGAGTTAAATAAAAATATTGAGTACTTATAAAAGTGTGCACCCCTTTGCGCGCGCCGACCCTGGATTTTATGACGTGCGCGCAGGTTATAAAATCGGGCGTAGATTTAAAAACCTGGCCCAATATGCATAAGATCGCTTTGAAACTTCCCAGGTAATTGGTCTGCTTTATGTTGTGGTTCAGCAGGACAGAGGCTTCTATTAGTGGTGACAGGTGGAGGAGGGGGGAGGAGAAGGGGAGAAAGGAGGGGGAGATGGAGAGAAAGAGGTGACTGACAGGAAAGGAGACAAAGGATGCTTGAGGGGAACAGGTGCTGTTAGGCACTATGGGCAGGGGAAAAGAGAGAGAGCAGGGCAGAGGGGATACAGGTGCTGGGCAGAGGGTGGGGGAGTAGGGGGGTGGGAGTGAAACGGGTATGCTGTGCTGAAGCTGCCACCATTGCTGAAGCAAGATGCGCTGAGCGGGAGGTGCTACAATGGGGGGAGGGCGGCACCGATTTCAGTTTTCGCACAGGGCGCCAATCTGCTAAGAGCTGGCCTTGTACCTGTTTACATCCTTAAGTCGAGACTCCTAGGGCTTTTGGTGCAAATTCTGCACCATTTTGGAAGCCCTTCCTTGGACTGCCTACATTTTATATCCTTCTGGAGGTCTCAAAAACAACTGGTACTATGGGATACTCTCTTCATATTTTTTTTCTGCTAGAAGTGAAGTAAAAGCCAGGAATATATGACATAATGACAATTACACCAGGCATGAATCGGAGCATACTAGATGGATTTTACAGTCCTTATCCATGGTCATATTCTAAGTTTTAATTTTTCACTGCTTTACTGCCCTCAGTCTTTTCCCTTTGATACGCTTTTTCATAGAAATCTTCAGAGAGAGAGAGAGAGAGCATCATTTTTGCAAAATCCCAGAGTCATATAAATGACCAAATAGTTAGAGATGTTCCACCCACCACATCGATTTGCTTCCTGCCCCAAAGATAATTGACCTGCCTCAGAGGATGTGTTGCTGTGTCCTTACATGGATGTACTTCTTATGCGTATAGATTTAATTTACATGATTTTATTTATGGATTCTTATATTCTGCTATTCTTCCAATAACACCCTCCAATTTCACAGGTCAGAGGCTCTTGTGAAAAGAAGGGCTGCATCACGACAAGCGTATGGAAAGACGGAGATAACAGAAATCCCTCGCCTTTTTCTTGCTCAACACAAAACTTACCATAGCATTGGAGAACAAGGTTTAGTGACTGTCGCCAATTGCCCATTGGGATTACAAAAGAATTCAGTAAGTTCAAAGAGGATTGCAATGCAGTGGCAAGTGCAAGAATAAACTTTACATGTACAAAACTAATCCAAAGTCTCATTTCTGGAAGAGCATCTATTTTCCGTCTTCCACTTTTCTCCTGTCCCTATTAGGGAGTTGAGCACATTTTCAATTCTTCAGCTCTCAAATAATAAGATTGCATCTGTGGCATACTAAGGACCATGGTGAAATCATCTCTGAATTCTTTACACAAAAAAATGTATTGTATTTTTTTTTTTTGTCTGCACAATAAACATCGTTTTATAATTGCCTTCTCCAGAAATGCTCAACTCCATGAGGAACCGGATCAGAAAAGAACAAAAATGATCTAATGTTTTTAAGGTATCAGGGAAGATATAATGATGTTAATTTTTTCAGTGCTATCTAATTGCATTTTAACAAAACTGATGGTAAACACCTGGCTCAAGGTCAAGTAGAAGGGCACTGGTAGGGAATCTAGTAAGCCCTGGTGCGGTGCTCTAACCACTACACCTCTCCTCCTTCCTGCCGCAAGCACTAAAAGCAAGGGTTTGGCCAAACAAGAGACCTCCAGCTTACATAAACGCATTCCAAAGACAGAATGTGTCAGGCACTAGACCATGAAAATGACTGTTCCCAATGCATTGTAATAAAAAGTGCAATCCTTTATTAATGCATTTAAAACAGTAGTCTGAAGAGGATATGCATTTGGCGAGTAAAGAATTAAATCCCAAAGCTTGCTTCACCTAACAGGGCTTTAAAAACAAGGCAGATACAGTTTGTCTTATTTGGAAATATCTTCTGTTTCCTCAGCTAGAGCAGATAGTCTCTAAAACAAAAAAAAAAAGCAGCCAAAAGCACTTTTAAAGGGATTGATATTTTAATTGCCCAAGTGGGGCCAATAAAGGTCAGCTTTCTAAAAGGGTATGTGGACACTTTGCTTCCAAATGTCCACTGGTAAAAAGCCAATATACAACTAAAATAGGTAATAAATATGTTAATTTAAGAGGACTTTCAAAGGTGGCAGCACAATCCAAGACCCCAGTGATACCAGCTAATTGGATAGTTTTATCGGTCAACGGCACGAGAGTTTTTTTTTATTAGCCACAATCCTTACAGCGTGGCACGGTTTTAAATTTGCTGCCAACAACGTTATGTTTGGCTATCATCCTGATGGTGGTCAGCACTGAAAAATACAAAAGCAGAGTGAGAATGGTGGCCAGACAGTTCCAGGTCATTTATTTATTTATTTGACATCATTTGTATTCCACCAACCCACAACTCTTGGTGGATCACAACAGTACGTACACAATCTTAAACACAACATACCAACGTACATAAATAAAGCCTAATAAACTGGCAATATAATATAAAACTGTAATAAATATTTGACTAACTTATATACCACCTGGCAACATTTCCAAGCGGTTTACATATCATAGTCGTGTCATAGGGACACAAGCTGATTTAATTTTATTCCCATTGGATACATGAAGGAGTAATGCTGGTTTCCTTAAACTAAGCAGGACTTATATTTAGCAAAAGAATCTTCTCAGCTGCTAGATCGATGTGATTAGATTGTGCCTTAAGAATCATTATAAAAACTTATGGATTACTTGGTAGCATGATCTGTTTTGCAAACCAAGCAGAGCAATAAGATTAAGCTGAACTATTCATTATTTTACTCACCATACAATATTTTACTGTAAAGTATAATATATTTCTTTTCTTTTCTGTATATGTGTAATACAAAACTGAAAAACCAATAAAGGGCAAGTTAAAAAGAAAAAGAAAAGCAAAATTAAATCTGCCTGCATACAATGGAACAATACCAAAACTGGATTAGATTGTTGGGATGTGAATCGTGTCCTCGATCGTTTTAACGATCGATTTCGGCTGGGAGGGGGAGGGAATCGTATTGTTGCCGTTTGGGGGGGTAAAATATCGTGAAAAATCGTTAAAAATCGTAAAATCGAAAAATCGAAAAACCGGCACATTAAAACCCCCTAAAACCCACCCCCGACCCTTTAAATTAAATCCCCCACCCTCCCGAACCCCCCCCCCCAAATAACTTAAATAACCTGCGGGTCCAGCGGCGGTCCGGAACGGCAGCGGTCCGGAACGGGCTCCTGCTCTGAATCTTGTCGTCTTCAGCCGGCGCCATTTTCCAAAATGGCGCCGAAAAATGGCGGCGGCCATAGACGAAAAAGATTGGACGGCAGGAGGTCCTTCCGGACCCCCGCTGGACTTTTGGCAAGTCTCGTGGGGGTCAGGAGGCCCCCCACAAGCTGGCCAAAAGTTCCTGGAGGTCCAGTGGGGGTCAGGGAGCGATTTCCCGCCGCGAATCGTTTTCGTACGGAAAATGGCGCCGGCAGGAGATCGACTGCAGGAGGTCATTCAGCGAGGCGCCGGAACCCTCGCTGAACGACCTCCTGCAGTCGATCTCCTGCCGGCGCCATTTTCCGTACGGAAAATGGCGCCGGCCATACGCGTATGGCCGGCGCCATTTTCCGTACGAAAACGATTCGCGGCGGGAAATCGCTCCCTGACCCCCGCTGGACCTCCAGGAACTTTTGGCCAGCTTGTGGGGGGCCTCCTGACCCCCACGAGACTTGCCAAAAGTCCAGCGGGGGTCCGGAAGGACCTCCTGCCGTCCAATCTTTTTCGTCTATGGCCGCCGCCATTTTTCGGCGCCATTTTGGAAAATGGCGCCGGCTGAAGACGACAAGATTCAGAGCAGGAGCCCGTTCCGGACCGCTGCCGTTCCGGACCGCCGCTGGACCCGCAGGTTATTTAAGTTATTTGGGGGGGGGTTCGGGAGGGTGGGGGATTTAATTTAAAGGGTCGGGGGTGGGTTTTAGGGGGTTTTAGTGTGCCGGCTCACGATTCTAACGATTTATAACGATAAATCGTTAGAATCTGTATTGTATTGTGTTCCATAACGGTTTAAGACGATATTAAAATTATCGGACGATAATTTTAATCGTCCTAAAACGATTCACATCCCTATTAGATTGTCCCTCATGACAAGAAGCTATCTTAGACTAGAAGGCTATAATGAATAGCTATAACAGGGTGGCCAACCTTTCATACATCAAGAATCACAAAATCACAGAAACAGAGAGTTGCCATGTCTTTCACGAGCAGGGCGAGAGGGGAAGAATGCCCCCTTCTATAAGAAAAAGCCAACTCTCTTTGTTTCTCTTTAAATCCCCCAGCACTCTATCTCTCTCTCTGTTCCAGACATTGACACCCATACATACACACACACTCTCCCAGAAACTAAAACACCCATGTACACACACTCTCTCTCCCAGATACTGATACCCATACATACATACACACACACACACATACATACTCTCTCTCCCAGGCACTGACACCCATGTACACACACACACACATTCTCTCTCTCTCTCTCCCAGACATAGACACCCACACATCCATACACATACTTTCTTTCTCTCTTTTTCTCCCTCTCCCAGACACTGACACCCATAAACACACACACATTCTCTCTCCTAGACACTAAGGGGGGGTCATTTTCCAAGGTGTTATCGCGGGAGATAAATTCGCAAATCACGCTAACAGCCATTAACGCGATTTGCGAATGCAAATTCGTCATTTTATATTCAGGGGGTGGAGCATATGTAAAACAGTTATCGTGTGCCGTGAAACAGCCGCAGCTAATAGCTACAACGCTTTCATTTGCATTACGTTGTGTGCTACGGGCCAGTAAAGGGTTATCGCGGTCCACGACAATTCCAGAGAGAGAGAGAGAGAGAGAGAGAGAGAGAGAGAGAGAGAGAGAGAGAGAGAGAGAGACTGAGACTGCCTTGCTATAGTGCCTATGCCCTAGACAGGTATTTGTATCCCTATGGGAGGGCCACCTAGTAACTCGAGGTCGGGATTAGGTATGAGCGTAGGGGGTTGTGGGCCACTTTCACATTCAACATGAGACGTACGGAAAGAACAGTGGTCTCTAGTGAAGATTTGCTGGCCGTCGGAGTGAGGAAACTCACGCCAAGAAGAGATTTGGGCAATGTTCTCTCCACCTAGCTTGATGGACACTCTACCTGGGCAACAACAAGCTAGGTGGAGAGAACGTTGGCCAAATCTCTTCTTGGAGTGTGTTTCCTCACTCCGACGGCCAGCAAATCTTCACTAGAGACCACTGTTCTTTCCGTACGTCTCATGTTGAATGTGAAAGTGGTCCCCAACCCCCTACGCTCATACCTAATCCCGACCTCGAGTTACTAGGTGGCCCTCCCATAGGGATACAAATACCTGTCTAGGGCATAGGCACTATAGCAAGGCAGTCGCAGTCTCTCTCTCTCTCTCTCTCATATTACATGTTGCTTGCAGCACCTAAGAGTGGAAATAGGCTGTTTGGACACTTTCGTGTACTGCGATGATTCATTGGTTGTTTTATTGCGGTGCACGATGTTTTCGCCATTTGCGAATCCAGTTCCGCAAATGGCGACAACATCGCGTGACGCGATATTTCCCCGCTGCACGAAAAATGCCTTATTTGCATGGGACACGCCCCCTCATGCGTTACCACTGCGATATTGGAAAATGAGGCCCTAAGACACCCATACACATACACTCTCTCTGTCCCAGACACTGATACCCACAAACACACACTCTCTCTCTCTCTCTCTGTTCCAGACACTGACACCCATACATACACACACACACACACTCTCCCAGACACTAAGACACCCATGCACACACACACACTCTCTCACCCAGACACTGCCACCCATGCACACACACACACACACTGCCATTAGCAATGGTAACATGGAATAGACTTAGTTTTTGGGTACTTGCCAGATTCTTATGGCCTGGATTGGCCACTGTTGGAAACAGGATGCTGGGCTTGATGGACCCTTGGTCTGACCCAGTATGGCATGTTCTTATGTTCTTACATTCTCTCTCTCTCTCTCCCAGACATAAAGCCACCCACATACTCTCTCTCCCAGACACTAACACATCCATACACATACTTTCTCTCTCTCTTTCTCCCTCTCCCAAATACTAGAGATGTGCATTAGTTTATCACGAATTAGGCAATTTCAATTAAATTGCCTAATTCATCATGGTTCGGGGGACGCGAATCACGAAAAGGATTTTCCCCGAACTTCGGGGAAAATTTGTTTTTCGGGTTAGTGCGGGGGGGGGGGAGGGGCACATTTATTTAAAAAAAACAAACAAACCCACCCCAACCCTTCAAATTTACTGTATTACAACCCCCACCATCCTGATCCCTCCCCAAGACTTACTTAAAGCCCTGGCGGTCCAGCAGGGTCCCACGAGCAATCTCTCCCTCCAGGCTGTTGGGCTGTTGGGCCTACTACGAATCAAAATAGCGCCGATGGCCCTTTGTCCTTACGATGTCACAGGGGCTACCGGTGCCATTGGTCGGCCCCTGTCACACGGTAGGAGCAATGGACAGCCGGCGCCATCTTGTGCTCCTACCATGTGACAGGGGCCGACCAATGGCAGAGGTAGCCCCTGTGACATCATAAGAGCAAAGGCTATCGGCCCCATTTTGATTACTGGCAGCCAACGGCGCAAGTGCAGGAGATCACTCCAGGACCCCCGCTGGACCATCAGGGACTTTTGGCAAGTCTTGGGGGACCTCCTGACTCCCCCAAAACACACACACTGTTATGTTTTGGTATGGATGTGAACCCTGGGTCAGAGTGAGAGGTTTCACCGCCCACAGGGAGAAGCCCCGTGGGCCTCACTGCTGGTAGGCGTGGTCTCAGTAGCTAAAACACAGCTGTAGTATAGACTTTATTATGGAAGAAAAAGATACCATAACCCGTGGAGCGGGGAATGTGGTAAAGTGCAGATCTTGAGCAGAACCCGTGGAGTGGGTACTGAAATCAGTTCTTAGCTGAGGGGTAAACCCAGGAAGGTACCTCAGATGAGACAATCCGGTAGTGATCTGCAGTGTGGGGTATGCCAGACAGTCTTCCCAATAGTGTAATAAATACCTCTGTGTACAGATACGGTAGTGGCCTGCAGCGTGGGGGTACACCAAGGATGACTGTACGAGGCAGATGGTGTAGAGGAGGTCTGAGGTCCTGGAGCCCAGAAGTACTTGAAGAAGAAATAGCAATCTTCCTGCAGCACAGGTTAGATGTAGCAAATCCTGCTGGTTGGAATGCGGTAGTGGCCCGAGGCTCGGGGTACACCGCAGAGATAATCCCAGTATGGCTTGGCAGAGATAAAGCGAGAAGAACTCACAAGGCTTGGTTCTAGAAGGACAAGACAGCAAGGCCCTCTGAGGAGCGGATAGCTTAGGAATGCGGAAGATCCCCCGAGGAGCGGGGGATCTTCCGCATTCCTTTTTCACTCAACGCACAATAAAGCTCTGGAATTTGTTGCCAGAGGATGTGGTTAGTGTAGTTAGTGTAGCTGGGTTCAAAAAAGGTTTGGATAAGTTCTTGGAGGAGAAGTCCATTAATGGCTATTAATCAAGTTTACTTAGGGAATAGCCAATGTTATTAATTGCATTAGTGGCATGGGATCTTCTTAGTGTTTGAGTAATTGCCAGGTTTTTGTGGCCTGGTTTGGCCTCTGTTGGAAACAGGATGCTGGGCTTGATGGACTCTTGGTCTGACCCAGCATGGCAATTTCTTATGTTCTTATGTTCAGGAAGTCCAAGGAGAAGTGGATTCAGCAACGAGGAGAACTCTTTGCTAACTCATGTGAGTGTAGGGCCAGTCAGCTTAAATACAGCGAGGTGGGGTCGTCATGCAAGGGGACGCCCCTGAGGTTCCCGCCATGATGTGTATTAAAGATGGCGGTTGGAATCGCCCATGCCGTCCCGGGGACGCCAGGGAGGTTGGCGTTCGCTGGCGGAAGCCGCCACTCTTCTGAGAATTGATGAAGTAGCAAGAAAAGAGGTGAGCATGAGAGGTCGCAGCCGTCTTCGACCGAATGGCACAGCACAAACATTCTCTCTCCCCTAGACACTAAGACATCCATTCACACAGACACACACACACACACACCTACATTTTCTCTCTCTCTCTCTCTCCCAGACACTAAGACATCCATACATACACACTCTCTCTCCCAGACACTGTCACCCATACACACACTCACACACACACTCATATTCTCTCTTCTCTTGCTACCAGACATAAACTCACATACTCACTCTCTCTCCAAGACAGAAAACACACACACACACACACACACACACACACTTATTCTCTCTTTGGAGTCATGCCCAGGTCTAAAGTTATCAGTATTTGTGTGGTTGGAAAACTTTAAACTAAATTGGCTATATTCATAAATAATATAACTGGTTAAGTGGATCTATTATATAAAAAAAAAGTCCTGCACACGTGTAGTAGCCTAAAGAACAGACACCCTGCCTCCCCCCCACTCATGGTCCTTACTGTGCTGAACCTCCCTCAGCTCACAAATCCCTCTGAAAGCAATTTGTAAATTAAAATGTTAGGGCTCCAAACAGTGGCCTCCCCCATCTTGGTGTTTCCTCTCCAATTCAGCATAATTGTACAGTAATGTCATCCTCCTCGTCTGACATGACTCCCTTCATCCCTTCATCCCAGTATCTTTTAAGAACTCGCTCAAGGTACACTCGCACCTCAAGCTCACGGCTTTCTGGGTTGCTGTGCCAGAAGCTCTGGAAGTGTAAGCCCCCTCTAGGCTTCCATGCGGTAGAGGGGCTTGGGAGCGTTACAACCCAAGCTTATTTTTCTGAAATCAATTTTTTTTTTTTCCTCCAACAATAACTTTTCAAACTCCCGTATTACTAATTTTACTAATAATATAATAAGGAGAGGGAAAATATATTCCCAAATATCATAAATTTGATAGACAAAATAATTAAATATATGTGAATAAAGAGACAGGTATCATATATAAAGGTGCCTTTATATATAAAGAGACAGGTATCATATATAAAGCTGCCTTTATATATGATACCTGTCTCTTTATTCACATATATTTAATTATTTTGTCTATCAAATTTATTATATTTGGGAATATATTTTCCCTCTCCTTATTATATTATTTCTATATCAGGAGAGGAGTTTTGACTTCTGTGTTTGTGATTACTAATTTTACTGTCATTTTATGAATTTTTAGTAACAATGTTTTACATGTTAGTTTATCACTTTTTAAATTTTACAACGAGTTCTCGGACCCTCCACATCAATAATTCCCTGTCATTTTATATTTTTAAGTAAGAATGTTTTTGTTGTTTCCTTTTATCATTGATTTAAATGCTTTCAGTGTATTTGTTTGCTATTAACATATTGATTACATTTTAGGAATATTGTATATTTAATAAATATACAATATATATATCATCACATTATCAAGACTAATAAATATTATTTATTAGTCTTGATAATGTGATGATAAATGTATTTAGGAATTGAAATGTATTAGAAATCTTATGATCTTGTTGTAAACCGTTATGATGGAAGTTACTGAATGATGGTATACAAAAGACTTATAAATAAGTGAATAAATAAATAAATGTTTTATGGACTTTTCTTCCAGGAACTTGTCCAAACCTAGCTACAAAAACAGCTGTTACCACATCCTCTAAATTCCAGAGTTTAATTATGCATCGAGTAAAAAATTATTTTCTCCTATTTGCCTTAAATGTGTTACCTAGTTACTTCATTGCATGTCCCTTAGACTTTATGCTTTATAAAAGAGTTAACAATCAATTCACATTTACCCATTCTATTCCACTCATGATTTTATAGACTGTTATTTCTCTCCCAAGCTGTCTCTTCTCCAAGCTGAAGAGCTCCAATTTCTTTAGCCTTTTCTCAACCCCTTTATCAATATGGTCACCCTTATCTGATCCTTTTCTATCACTGCTATATCTTGAGATGTGGTGACCAGAATTGCACACAATACTCAAGGTACAGTCATATCACGGAGCGATACAGAGGCATTATGATATTCTCTGTTTTATTCTCCAATCCTTTCCTAATAATTCCTAGCATTCTATCTGCTTTCTTGGCCGCTGCCTCACACTCAGCAGAGGATTTTAACCTATTATCCACAATGATACTAAGATCCTTTTCCTGGGTGGCGACTTCCAAGGTGGAACCTTGCATTGTGTAGCTATAATTTGGGTTGTTCTTCCCTACGTCCATGACTCTGCACTTGCCCACAGTAAATTGCATCTGCCATTTGGAAGCTCAGTCTACCAGTTTCACAAGGTCCTCTTGCAATGTCTTACAATCCTCTTGTGATGTAACAACGTTGAATAATTTTACATCATCGGCAAATTTGATCATTTTCCCCATTTCTAAGTCATTTATAAATATGTTAAAAAGAAGTGGTCCCCGGTACATAACTTCAGGACACTCCACTATCCACTTTTCCCTCATTGAGACTATTGACCATTTAGCCCTACTCTCTGTTTTCTATCTTTTAACAAGTTCTTAATCCTCCTTTCCCGTGACCTTATAATTTCCTCAAGCATGTTTCATAAAGGTACTTTGTCAAACACTTTCTGAAAGTGACTCACCTTTATCCACATATTTATTCATGCTTTCAAAAAATGTAGCAGATTTGTGAGGCAAGACTTCCCTTGGCTAAATCCATTTTGATTTTGTCCCATTAAACTATATGTTCAGTAAATTTTATTTTTTTTTAAAATAGTTTCAACCATTTTTCCTGGCACTGATATTAGGTTCACCGGTACGTAGTTTCTTGGAATACCCCGGAGCTCTTTTTAAAAGCTTGCATTACGTTGACCACCTGCCAGTAGCTGATTTTAATGATAGTTTACAGATTTGCCAATAGTAGGTCTGCAATTTAATGTTTCACTCCTTTCAGGACTCAAGGAAGTATACCATTTGGTGCAAGCTACTGTAACTATCCAGAAGCCTCCGCAAACTACAATATTTGTCATAATCTTCTGCTTATAATTTCTATTTTCATGCAATGGCTTGCTTGTTTGAGGAGGTTTCTCCCCTTCATCTCATACACATTTTTCACACTATTCTACCCACCGAGTGCCAATCAAATAGTCCAAAGCATTACAAAATCAGTGTGAATAAACAATCAATAAGGTACCGTCATTAAGATGGGAAAGACTAACATTTTTCTGACTGGATTGCAGCATGACTTGTCTGCATGTGGCATAAGTCAGCAGAACCTCAAAGGCTCTTTTCTGACAGAGGTTTATGTGCTTGTTCTGTGTTTCCCTAGATGTTCACTTAGCATTGTGAGCCTCGCTCGTGAACTCTTCTCCATGAAAAATGACTGTAACATCCAGCGTCTGCTCAGTGCTTCCAACTCCTATTGTGCTGAAAGGTATTATCTTCTGGTTTCATGCTGAGATGAAAATTGGAAAAGAAAATATAGCTCTAATATTCTATCATTTGTGAAAATCTACATTGCATTCTTATGATATTTTCCCACTTGTCAGACTTTTAATAATAGTAATTTTTCACAAGGTTTCACAAAGAATGAGGCTGGTATGAGGCTCTGTGGCAGTGCTCTGTGTTGCCATGTGTGAGACCCGGTTTTGAGTCCAGATCTGGCTCCTGATCCTTGGGCTGACCGGGGCTGGGGAATGCTAAAGAGAAAGGGATAGTGTCTGGTGGTCATGCTCTGTACCTATCAGCTGGTATATAACATACTTGTACTGAAAGGGGCTGTGATCCATCCCTCACGACAGAGGACCATTGTTGTGGCAGTCAGGCTTAGATTGCAGGTAGGGGAAATCCCACCCCCCTACCCCCCCCAGATCAAGTAGAATGCTGAGCTGCAGGAAAAGCTGCCAGGCAATAAAAGGAATGATTTAAAACAGAAAGGAAGTTTGACAAGAAATAGTTAGGAGCTCTATTGTCAAAAAAAGTTCTCACATTTGATGCTATGGTAATAGCTCCGGGGTTGTTAAATGTCAGCAAATGTATTGTGGTTATTAAAAAATGCACAAAAAATTACATGTATATAAAAATAATTTCAGAAGCAATGGGGGCCTATCGCTGGTTCAGTGCTCAGGTTCCGAGAGGCTGCATTACTCAACAGCTGGGGACTCTGCCTCAGTGTATAAAGGGGGGGGGGGAGGGGCAGGGGGGATCCCTACACAGTAAGCCCAGCTGTGCAATGGTAAAATGTGTGCCCATGGGAGGAATCTGGTGAGACACACCTCTCGAGAGAGAGAGGAGGGCAGGAGGATAGCGACGGGGCACCTGAGCGAGTTCGGGGAGCCCAGGGAGCTGAAAAACATCTATCTTTGTTGCTCTGTACCCGCTGAAGTTATCTCGCATGGACTCTGACTCCCGATAAAACTGGAAGAGCTGCGGTGCGCAGCCGCCGGCGCGCAGCCGAAGCCACGCGCCCCTTGTAAATTTTTGTTTGCCTACTTATCTTTTCCTCCCCTAATAATTTATGGGTAGGAAAAGAAAAACAAAGTTTCTAACATTTTCGCTGGCAGCTACAGCAAGCAGAGGACCTATGGACTCCCATGTGGTTAGGCGAGTTGACCAATTTGAAAGATATCCTATACCGGAAATTTCCTTCTCATCTGGTTCCCCAGAGAGTCCAGCCCAGATGCAGTCACCTTTAATCCCATCAGAGGCTAATTTTCAAACCACGGTACAAGGGACTGGGAGGTTAGTAAATACTGTACAACCTAGTAATAATGTTACTGTGGAGAGTGGGAGGATACAAGACAGTGCAAGGATAAATTCAGCACAAGAATTGATGATAGAAGGAAAAATGAATTTAGAATTAATATACCCCCAGAATGCTACTTTAAGTGACATTTGGAGGGTTCTTTTAGATGTAAAAAAACTTTATCAAATTCTTGTTTACAACTAAAGCAGGATGTATTACAGATTAGGGATGTGAATCGTTTTTTGACGATTTAAAATATCGTCCGATATATTTTAAATCGTCAAAAATCGTTAGGGCCACGATACAATACCAATTCCCCCGATTTATCGTCAAAAAATCGTAAATCGGGGAAGGGGGAGGGCAGGAAAACCGGCACACTAAAACCCCCTAAAACCCACCCCCAACCCTTTAAATTAAATCCCCCACCCTCCCGAACCCCCCCCCAAATGCATTAAATTAACTGGGAGTCCTCCGTAGCGGCGGTCCGTGGCTAAATCGGGGGAAGGGGGAGAGCACGAAAACCGGCACACTAGATCGTGAGGTCTTCAGCCGGCGCCATTTTTCAAAATGGCCGCCGCAAAATGGCGGCGGCCATAGACGAAAATGATTCGACGCAAGAGGTCGTTCTGGACCCCCGCTGGACTTTTGGCAAGTCTTGTGGGGGTCAGGAGGCCCCCCCAAGCTGGCCAAAAGTTCCTGGGGGTCCAGCGGGGGTCAAGGAGCGATTTCCTGCCGCGAATCGTTTTCCGTACGGAAAATGGCGCCAGCAGGAGATCGACTGCAGGAGGTCGTTCAGCGAGGTCCGGAAATCTCGCGAGGGTTCCGGACCTCGCTGAACGACCTCCTGCAGTCGATCTCCTGCCGGCGCCATTTTCCGTACGGAAAACGATTCGCGGCAGGAAATCGCTCCTTGACCACCGCTGGACCCCCAGGAACTTTTGGCCAGCTTGGGGGGGCCTCCTGACCCCCACAAGACTTGCCAAAAGTCCAGCGGGGGTCCGGAACGACCTCTTGAGTCGAATCGTTTTCGTCTATGGCCGCCGCCATTTTGCGGCGGCCATTTTGAAAAATGGCGCTGGCTGAAGACCTCACGATCTAGTGTGCCGGTTTTCGTGCTCTCCCCCTTCCCCCGATTTAGCCACGGACCGCCGCTACGGAGGACTCCCAGTTAATTTAATGCATTTGGGGGGGTTCGGGAGGGTGGGGGATTTAATTTAAAGGGTCGGGGGTGGGTTTTAGGGGGTTTTAGTGTGCCGCTGGACCACCAGGTAATTTAAGGCATTTGGGGGGGGGATTTAATTTAAAGGGTCGGGGGTGGGTTTTAGGGGGTTTTAGTGTGCCGGCTCACGATTTTAACGATTATGACGATACTTTACACACACAAACGGCAACAATACGACTCCCTCCCCCTCCCAGCCGAAATCGATCGTTAAGACGATCGAGGACATGATTCACATCTCTATTACAGATTAATAGTAAGATTGAGAAACATGAGAGTCGATTAAATCAAATTGATGAAAATAGCAAGGTAATAAATACTCAAGTAACATCGTTACAAGTAGCTAATAATTCTTTTCTTAAAGACAGCTTAATAATACATCGTCATTTGGAAATGTTAGGGAATGAAAATCGTATTAGAAATTTAAGATTTCTTAATTTCCCGGTAACTAGATTGTTATCCTCCCTTGAACTATTGAAGAAATATTTGATAGAAATTTTATCTATAACTACGATTGATGAAAAAAGTATTTCTAAAATGTATTATATACCAAAATCAAGGATTTAATCTCAAGAAGGGATGGAAGAATTAGATATAGTACAGCGTGAATCACCAAATTTGACCATTCTTAGAGGCCTCTGTGGACAATATTCCCACCAGGGTGACTTTAATTGTTTCCTTTTGTAGAGAGCAGGACATAAGTCTGATTCTACAAAAATTCTTTAGAAATAAAGATCTACTTTATTGCGGACACAAGGTCCAAATTTTTCCGGACATAGCTCATAGTCCTCAGCTACGTAGGAAGCAATTTTTGATATTGAAGCCAAGGGTTTTGGCCTTAGGGGTGACTTTTTATTTGAGATTCCCATGTAAATGTCTAATTATCCTACAGAAAAATAAATTTATCTTTCAGGAGCCCACCCATCTTGAGACATTCTTGACTGATAAGGAACAGGGTTGAGGTAAAATGACTGTTAAGAAAAAATAATAAGTCTCTTTATAGTATAATTATACTAATTTGTTTAAGTAATATTGGTTACTTTTTCTTATATAACCTCCCATTATTGGGGACTATATATCTAATGTACTGAATTGTATTTTTTTGAGTAATATTTTCTATTTTTGTTTCTAGTACTAAAGATTAATTTCTTTGATTTTTTGCAAATGTAAATGAATTTGTTGAAAATCTGAATAAAATATAAATTAAAAAAAATAAAAAAAATGTGTGCCCATGAAAAAATGAATATGTTAGTAAAGATCTGGAAAAAATAAAATAAATAGCAAAACAAAAGTCAAAGTATATATATATATATATATATATATATATATATATATATATATATATATATATATATATATATATATATATTTAGATATTTTATATACCGCCATTCCTGTAATGATCACAATGGTTTACATATGTGACATTCATAATTATTAATCAACAAATCTTGATGGTTTATATAGGTAGTATTCATAAGCAGAGCTTAACATATCTCAAATGAAATGAGATGTTCCAATACATATTAAATTGCTTAAGGCAAGTAATACAGGAATATAATATAACAAATAACACAAAACAGTCTATATATTGTTTGAAGATTCTTATGATCTCTCATTCTTCCTCATGTTTCAATTAATATCTCTCATCTATCTTGTTATTGTAGTTCTTTACATTCTGATGATATTAAGTTAGATTATATGCATTTTTAATAGCCATGTTTTTTTATTTATTTATTTAATTTATTTATTTGGAGTTTTTTATATACCGATAGCCGTTTGCACATCGTATCGGTTTACATACAACTAATATTAGTTCACATTTAAATCTTTTTCTATCTGGCACACATGTAACACCTCAGGTACAGAATTCCAAAGCTTTGGACCTGCTATTGAAAACACACAATCTCTTACATAAGTCAGTTGTGTACTCCATATAGTGGGAACATTCAATAGTCCTTTATTTTGAGATCTTAGTGTTGGCTGGGGTGTGTATGGTTGTAATGTCATGCCGATCATACCAGTGTTACTAGAATGAATGATTTTAAATATTAACATTATTACTTTGTAATAGATTTCGGATTGTACAAGAAGAGTGATGGTGTGATGTGATCAAATTTCCTGGTTCCTAATAAAAGTCTAGCTGAGGCATTTTGTAATTGTTGCAATGGTTTCAAGAGACATGCAGGAAGACCGAGTAATAGAGAGTTAAAGTAGTCTATATTTGAGAAAATAACAGTTTGCAATACAGTATGGAAGGCTTCAAAAGTTTTTAGCTGGTGTAATATCAAAGAGACATTGTCCTTCAGATATAAAGTTTCTGATGGGACAATGAACTTTTAACAAGGTATTTAAGCAAAGAGGAGCATCATGTGTTAGAGCAGTGGTCCCCACCCTTTTTTGCACCAGGGACCGGCTTCAATCAAGACCATTTTTCCATGGCCCGGCAGGGCAGGGTGGGGGAGGGGTAGGGGCGGGGCTTTGGTCATATGGGGGCGGGTTTATGGAGGGGGTTGGATTTTAGTGCATACTTATCATTTAATTATGACACTCTTTCCCCCTCCACACTCCCCCCCACACACACACACACTCTTACTCCTCTGGATTTTCTCTTACACACACTCATGCTCTCACTCTCACTGGCTCCCTCACATACACACAAACACACACACCCAGGCAAGCTCCCAATCATTCTCACACAAACACACACACACAGGCAAGCTCCCAGTCATTCTCACACTGAACCTCAGGCAGGCTCCCATTCATTTTCACACTACACCCTCCCCATCCCCCAGGCATGCACACATTCATTCTCACACACAGAGACCCCCAGGCAGGCACCAATTTATTCTCACACACACACACATACACCACACACAGGCATGCACCTATTCTCACACATACAAACCCCAGGAAGACACCTATTCATTCTCATACACAGACACACCCTCAGGCAGGCACCCATGCATTCACACACATACACCCCCAGGCAGACTCCCATTCATACACATGCACACTCTAAAGGCAGAGACCCCCCCTCTCTTTGCCAGCAACCTCAGAGTCTCTCATTCCTCTGCTGCCACTGTCACTGCTGCCGTGTGGCTATTGGGGAGGTGCTGATTGCTTTTTCTGGCACTGAAGCCCATTTTGCTGCCTCCTCTGTGCAGGCTCCGTGGGCTTCCAGTTCCTTCATGCTGATCTCGTACGTGAGATCCGTATAGAGAAAGTGCTACTCTTACACATTCCCAGAGATTACATCAGTAAAAAATAATTTATTTTTTTTTACATTTGCTGTCTGATCTTAGTTTTCTAATCAGTTGGTCACAGGCTTTTTTTTTTCCACCTTCCCTTTCTTATATTTTTGACAATTCCTTTTATATTGTCTTTTTTTCTATTTCTTTTCTCGCCATCTGTCTTCTTCCATCAAACACACAGTCAGGTTCTCATTCTCACATGCTTTCTCTCTCTCTCTCTCTCTCTCTCACACACACACATATGCTCTCTCACATGCTCTCTCTCATACAATCATTCATACACACAGTCTCTCACTGGCACATGCTGACACACAGACTCTCTCTCACTCCCACATGCTGTCTTGCTCAAGCACAGGCTCTCACTGTCACATGCTGTCTCTCTCACACACACGGAGGCTCTCACATGCTTTCTCTGCAAACATTCAGGTCTTCACTCCCACACACAGTCTCTCAACTCACTCTCACACACTATCTCTCAACTCATCTCATACACGCACACATACATACTCTACAGGCCCTCAGCTTCTCTCTCACCTCTGGGCCTCTTCTTTACGGGTCGCCACAGGATGGGCTCTGCAGTGGCCCTGGTCTTCTTTGGCTGTGCTGCTTCTCTTCTGCACGCGGCTGATGCTCCTCCTCTTTCCTGCCCGTGCGGCTCCGGCAACATTTTTCTTCCAGGGCCGCGCAGGCAGGAAGGAGGAGGAGCACCTGCACGTTTAGACATGACCTTTTTCTTCGGGCCATGGTGACGTGAGCTCCACCACGGCCCTGCTGATCTTCTTGCTGTGTGTATCTGGCACACAACACAGCAGTAGTTCACCGCTCAGCCGCCAGTGGGATGAGGTCCACCAGCGGCCATCAGCGGCTTGGCACCCCCCTAATGCTTGGCACCCTAGGCGATCACCTAGTTCACCTAGTGCTTCCACCGGCACTGGGCAGCGGGCAGCATCCATCCCACAAAGTGTGCTCTGAGCCGCCGCAGAGCAGAGCAGAGCAGAGCACACTGTCAGTGTTTTGTGCTGGTCTGCGGCGGCACCGTGGACTGGCAAAAAACCCCCAATGGCCCGGTCCTGGTCCGCGGACCGGTGGTTGGGGACCCCTGTCTTAGAGCGTTATGTATTAAAACTAAAACCTTGTAATGAACTCTGTAATCAACTGGTACCCAATGTAGAACTGGTGAAATGTGATTGAACCTTGAAGTACCAGTTAAAATCCATGCAGCTGAGCGCTGGATCTTCTACAAGAATCATAAAGAATATTTTGGCAGTCCTAAGATTAAGGAGTTACAGTACAGTGGACCCTTGAGTTACAACCGGCTTGACATACAAACAACTTGGGTTACAACCAAAATTTTAGTTTTGAGTTACAACCAGTCTTGAGTTACAACCTGAATGCCTGCCAAGGCCATGTGTATCTGCTCATGCATGCGGTTGCTTCTAATTGGGCGTTTTTTCCTGTCAATCGCAATTTTTGGGACTTGGTGGGTGGGACTTCTGCTCTGCTGTTGCAGTGATTGGCTGCTGCTGCTGCCGATGAGGCCTGTCCATCTCAGGTGCATCCAGAGCTGCAAATGCTCACAGGAGCACATAGGCAGACCAGGCACGGCATTGCAACAAGCAACAGCATCACTGGTGACCAAGAAAGCTTCTGTGCAGCAGCAGAAAGGGAGAGTAGCACTCAGCTGGCTATAGCAAGGTATCAGTAGGGGAGGAATGAGTATACTGGGAAGGGAAAATGAGTGTTAGGGGGTCAGAGATGTGCTCTGAGGGGGTGGGGAGGGGGGGAATCCTCCCCCTCCTCCCTTCCTGCAAGTCAAAGATGTCAACTTGAATGGTGACTACAGGATGAAATTGTTGTTTCTGGTAGGCTAGGCACATTTTATAACTTTTTGGTGAGTACACTAGGGAAATTATAGATGTTTCTGGTAATTACGTACATTATACAACTCTTTTTTATTATGAAAATGTTTAAGGGGTGGTTTGGGAGGTTCGGAACGCATTGTGGTTAGTGCAGTTAGTGTAGCTGTGGTTAAAAAAGTATTGGATAAGTTCTTGGAGGAGAAATCTATTACCTGCTATTAATTAAGTTGACTAAGAAAATAGCCACTGCTATTACTAGCAACAGTAACATGAAATAGACTTAGTTTTTGGGTACTTGCCAGGTTCTCATGGCCTGGATTGGCCATTGTTGGAAGCAGGATGCTGGGCTTGATGGACCCTTGGTGTAACCCAGTATGGCAATTTCTTATGTTCTTATGATATAGTCCAGAGAAGGACTACATCATCCCTTGCCTGCTGTCTCTGGGCTGAACCAACTTCTCTTGCTATTCTATCTCGAGGCCCACCTGAGTCCTGCCGGCCCCGGCACCCAAAGGCTCAACCCGCGGGGAATGAGGGCTGGTATAGATGAAGCTCCAGCGGCCTCTGCCTATCAGCCCATTCTACCTGCCGATGATGGGGACCCATAGGTCCTTACCTACGGGTTGCGTCAACCCCACCTCGGCCCAGTGGTCCACCTCTGACACAACAATAGTGTGAGTGTATGAGTGAGTGCATGTGCACATAGTGGGTTAAGAAGGGCAAATTATTAATTAATCTTCATTTAAATAGAGATGTACAAAGAGGAACTTGTTTCCTCAGTCTCAGTCATTATGTGACATGACAAAGCTGAAGGTCAGTGTGGGTGTGTGTTGGGGGGTAGGAGTGTTCAGAAGTAGGGTTATTAATTGTTTGAGTTCATCAACTGGAATTAGTCTTGGTCTTCCTTCATTTCATCTATGGACTTGTAAACCTATTTTTCTTAGGGCAATCAGAACCATTCACTTATAGACTTAATGAGGCAAACCTAGGACTGTCATAGTCCGGGATATCCTGGGGCAATTTGGTAACCATGATAGAAGTCAAAGGTAATAAATAGGTTTTAAGGGACTATTTCCAACAGGATTCTTCTTATCTCTTCCCCTTTCCAAAAAAAATAAAAATATAGTTCTTTTAGAAATAAAACATACTTAGTTTAGTGTGATACCTTTATACAGTAACTGGGCTTCTTTTTTATAGGAAAACATTCTGAAGCAATGTAAGCAATGAAGACTTCTCAGAACCAATAGTCATAAAAAAAACAGCTTTAAAAGGCTTTGATACTTCTTTATTTGCCATGGGAATTTTTCTGCAGGCACTAAATCGTGTTGTACATGAATGTCCCATGAAGAGGTGTGAACAACAGGAATGAGCGCCTATTGTTCTTTTAAATACCTATTTCCTTTTCTTTTGACTAGGACTTTCTTCCTTTGTTATATAACAGAAAGGTTTATTTTTTTTCTCATCTTCTCCTGCTGCTAGTCAGTTTAATTAAGCGTATTTCGGGGATTTTTTTTTCTTTCTGATGAAGATAAGTGTTTATTAAATTAATTTCTGCATTAATGTGTTCCCTTCACAGTTTCCTACTGTGGAGACAACTGCTTCTGCAAATTATTTTATAAAGATGGCCGATTCATACTTTAATTGCTCTCATGCATTTTGATTCAATGCGTTCACTATTTAAGTGGTTTGTAAACGTCGACTTCTCTTGGTGGGGGCGCAGGGGAAGGGTCTTAAGTACATAAGTGAAAAAGTGGTCTACAGGTTCTGGATATAGAGCACAATTTATGAATAGAAGTGGTGCTCAGAGCCAGAGGGAAGCTGGGGGTGCATAGAGAAAGGCACAACCAGTAGAAGGTAGGTGATGCGTCTGAATAGGTCATTGGTGAGATCTCACCTAGAATTCTGGATCCAGTTTCAGAGGCTGTACCTCCCAATGGATATAGATCAGGTGTAGACAATCCAGAGAAAAATTACCAAAATTGTAAAAGGTCTACATCAAAAGTACTATGTAACTATGCTCTTTCTTCACTGACCTCATGAAGAGATCATAGCTCTTGAATGATAGCGCAGGCCAGAAAGAGAACTTAGCGTAAGATTTTTTTGTGTTCCATCCGTGAGAGAGCATCCAGTCCAGCACAGAGCCAGGGCATTTTCTGTAGCTATACTTTTGCTCTGGAACAATCTGCTATTTGCTATTAGGCAGGGCCGGTACTCTTCCTGTCTCACACACACACACACACACACACACACACACACACACACACACACACACACACAAATATGTGCTCCATCTCTTATATATACAAATACATGCACACACACATATATGCTCTCTCATTCATGGGCCTCACCTTCTTTTCTTCCACTTGTTCCCCCAGTAGTCCTGGGCCCACATCTTCAATTTGGCCTCCATTGGGTTGGGATCATAAGGTGGTCACCACTCCACTGTTAGGATTTGTGGGTTTTGTGGATCCTTGGCCCGAGGTGGAGGTTGATGGAACCTGAGGGAAATGGGCCCCACAGGTCCTCACCATTGGGAGGCGAGGTCAGCTGCAGCAAGGAACTGACTATAGTTCACTGCCACGTGATCGCAGGTACCTGCACTGAGATATACTGTGAGGCGCCCTGAGGAGCGGGACAGAGAGGCACAGTCCAAGGGAGTCACAGGCAGGGCTGAAGGTACGATGTACCAGAGAGAGAAGCTCCCGGGCAGAGGTGCGCTGGGCAGGCCCCGAGGAGTGAGGAGCGTGGAGACAGGATCTCTGAAGGAGTCATGCAGAGACTGTCCCGAGGGGCGGGACAGCGAAGCAGTAGTATCTGGTGATGACATAAAGGCTGCCCCGAGGAGTGGGGAAGCGCAGAGTCAAGTCTCTGATGTAGTGACGTAGGCTGCACCAAGGAGCAGGGAGCGTAGAGTAAATCCACTGGTGTAATGATGTGGAGACTGCCCCAAGGAGCGGGGAAGTATAGAATCAAAGTCTCTGATAAAGTGACGTAGAGGCTGCCCCGATGAGCGGGGTAGCGTAGAGTCAAAGTCTCCGGTGTAGTAAGGTAGAGGCTGCCCCCAGGAGCAGGGAAGCATAGAGATGAGATCTCTGAAAGACAATGCTGAGGCTGCCCCGAGGAGTGGAAAAGCAAACCAGCAAGTTTTCTGGTGAGGAGCACAGGGGCAACCCCGAGGAGCGGAGAATTCTGGAGACCAGGTCTCCCGAGAGTAAGCACAAGCAGGACCCTGAGGAGCGGGTATCCGAGCCAGAGTCCACAACAGGAGGTAGAGATCTATATGAACCACGGATCTGGAGAGACAGGGACAAGCACCAGTGAAGCGAAGGAACTCGTTGCCAAATCAGTTTGCATAGGCCAAAGGAGGTGCTTAAATATCCCAAGATGATGAAGTCATCAGTCGGGGATGGCCCAGAGATTCCTGCCAATGGTCCTTTAAATAGAGAAGAGATGGCGCATGCGTGCACCTAGGAAGGCCCGGAGTCAGGAATGGTACAGCGACAATGGCTCGCCAGAGCCACAAGTTCCCCTGGAGTGGAGGGCCAGGCATGGCAGGAAGTGAGTTGGGTCGACCGCGGGCAGCCATGGCCGACGGTCATAACAGTATCTCCCCTTCTAAGGCCCCTTCCCGGGGGTTTGAGTTTTAAAGGATGTGTAGCATGGAATTGCTTGATGAGATCCTTATCCAGGATATTAGTGGCAGGTTCCCAACTATTTTCTTTTGGACCTAAGCCCTGCCAAGACAGGAGGTACTCCCATTTCTTTCCACGCTTACGTACATCAAGAATGTCTTGAACCTGGGTAAATTACATCTGCTTCGGAGGACACAGGTTGGGGGTCTGGAGCCTTCTTGGAGAATCCTGACAGTACCATAGGTTTTAGCAAAGATACATGAAAGGCGTTGTGGATTTTAAGAGATGCTGGGAGATGTAGTTTGTAAGTGACTGGACCCAAACAGTGGACCACTGGAAAGGGAGCGAAGTGGGAAGAAGGGAGTTTAAGATGGATGAAGCGAGTACTGAGCCATACCTTGTCACCTGGATTAAACTGGGGAGCTTCATGGTGATGAGCATCAAAGAACCTTTTGGCTGTGTGGGCCACTTTCTGTAACAACTGCTTCGTGCTGTTCCATAATTGGTGCAACTCCTGGGCAGTCGACTGGGCCGCTGGGGAAGGAACAGAAAACGGAAGTGGTAGAGGAGGAAGAGGCTGACGTCCATAGACTATTTGAAATGGTGATGAGCCCTTAGCGGAAGAGGGATGAGAGTTCAAGGCAAACTCAGCTTAGGGATGTAGATCAGACCAATCACTTTGCCAAAAATTAACATAGGCCCAAAGAAACTGTTTAAGAGTCCTGTTAGTCCTCTCCGTTTGCCCATTGGCTTGGGGGTGATAAGAGGAGGTGAAATCTAGAGAGACATTGAACATCTTGTAAAGGGATTTCCAGAATCGGGCGGTGAATTGGACTCCTCGGTCCGAAAGTATGTGTTTGGGCAGTCCGTGGAGTCGGAACACGAGACAGATGAATAGTTGTTTAAGTTGAGGAGCCGATGGGAGGCCAGGCAGGGCCACAAAGTCAGCCATTTTAGAGAAGCGGTCGACGGTGAGAAGAGCCTTGAGGAAGGGAGAGGAAGAAAAGCTAAGGTAATGAGGGAAAAGGGTGAGAAGGGGAAAAAGCTGAAATAGTTACTCACTAAGGGGTGAGAAGAGGGAGAAGAATTTCTAGAAAAACAGGGGTGGGGAAGAACTGAGATAATGTGAGAAGGGGGGGGGGGGGTAATATCTAGAGGGAGGGAGGGAAGGAAGAAGGAGGAAGTGGGGAAGAGAGCCAAGATAGTGAGGGAAAGGGGAGGAAGAGCTGAGGTCATGAGACTGTGGGCTGCTCAGTGGCCCCTTTCCCATCAGCAGACAAAGTGGATGTAATAACCATCAGCAGCAGCTGCCCGCAGTCGACCCAACTCACTTCCTGCCATGCCTGGCCCTCCACTTCAGGGGAACTCACAGCTCTGGCCAGCCATTGTCGCCGCACTGTTTCTGGTCCTCCTTGCTCCGCATGGCAGCAGTTCATGCCATGAGGCCCAACAATCTCAACAGGTCCCATTTCATATTAGCTGTCTCATTTTTATCTCTTCCACTACCAATATCAGTGTGATAAACCTTTCTTGTGGAAGAAAGGCTTTCACCTGAATTTAATCTATAAATTTCAATTGAGATGACAGGCTCAAATGGGACAGGAGGTAATTTATGAAGTAGTTCCAACACTTGAATGACTTTTCTCATTGATTAAGGACAATTGTCCATTTATAGGAATACATGCACTCCCTGTCTGCATAGGTATGTAGCTACCACCACAAGACATTTTGTGACCACATGTGAAGGCGGTGTTTCCCTACTACAAATCGGAGATGTTTCCTGTGACTTGAGAATATTTCAGTGTGATCTAAGCATCCTTTAGATCCAGGGTGCATTGCCAGTTTTCTTTTACCAGAAAAGAGATTAAGGTGCTCAGGGAAACCATCTTGTTTTTTTGGGGGTTTTTTTTTAACCATAAATGTGTTCAAAGCCCTAAGATATAGGATAGAATAGAGATGTGCAGAGTAAAAAAAAAAGTTTATTCATTTTGTAGGCCATGATCATTCTTTAGGTTCATTTCAAAAGAAAAAAAAAAGTCCTTGTTTTATGCAGGCTATTTTGGGCTTCCAAATTGGGATTTTCTAATAATTTATAATGAAACTGATGTGTAGACATCTTCAGAAGGGTGAAGGCATATTAGTGTATCAAGACTGTGTTAAAGTGGCACCAAAAGTGACATATAGAGTCCAAGGACCCACAATGGGGTGAAATGGTCCAGCAGTGACAGGAATTCTCCAAGATACCATAAGAAGAACAAAACAGCAGTAAGAGTGGCCAGATCACCCCAAGGCTTCAAAAGTGGGGCAAAGGGCACCAGCAACAGTGGTTCATTAAATCAATTCTAGTTCCATTTATGTATTTATTTTTTGCATACTGCCAATACCAAGGCAAGTGACAAGAATACTCCACAGCGTCCATGCCGCCAAGAGAAGTCCCGCAGAACGCGGCGATGTAGGCAGGCTCACGCAGCGAGCAGTCCCGGGGAGGGCAGGAGAACGGTGCAGGAAGTGAGTACTTGTGGTCGCAGCCATCTGCAACCGACAGGCATAACACAATCAACGTATGGAGAACTGTCTATCACACACAGACACATATATATAGCATATGTGTGCTATACTGACTCCAAAGAGAAAAAAAAACCCAACTATGAGTTAAAGAGAACCAGAATACTAATCTTCTCTTCAGTCTGGCAGTGTATTGTGCTTACCTCACTGTTCCGAGACAAAAATATCACTAGAACTGCTAGTACATACTGTCTCCTGACCCTCCCCAGTAAGAGAAAAGTCAAAATCAGCAACAGTGCACTGCTTGTCTTTATAATTCATTGAGACCACTACATCAGAGAAAAGATCAGAAGCAGTCTTTTTCCAGTGCCAAATCCCAAAGTTCCTGTTATTTTTTTTAAACTTTGTGAGAGCTTCTACAAACACATCTTTCTCTTCCAACAGCTAGAGAGGAAATACAGAATACTTCTTGCACATGTTCAGATGGTACAATGGGTGTGGTTCAGTGTGACTTAATCCAGAGAACTATTAACTATTTAAAAAGATGCTGCACCATGATTTTCCCCCTCTGTGGCTCCCTTGCCAACTTATCCTGATTCAGTTCTAACAAGGCTGTGAGGTTACACAGCCAAGAGTTGGTTGCTATAGTTACCGTTATCTGATTATTTACGTAGAGCACAGCCATAGACTTAAATGGGAAACATAAACAATGAGATGAATATTTTTTGTTTCTTTTGTGGGATCCTTCAATTTATTTAGGGGTCAACAAGTGAGATTAATATGGATTCATTTGTTGTGTTTTACCCAAGAAATGCACATCCTTGGGATTGAGTATTCTGTTTTCTGTAGAAACAGTAAGTACTAGGAATAAAAACCCAACCTTCATTCCCCTGGTGGAATTGATTTGACTGCACTGGACTCTAAGAGGGAGGAGAATTCCTTTTGTAGTAGTTCCTGATGTTGAGAAGTAAACCAAGAGCTTCTTGGTGCATAATTTAATATGTTTTCCAATAGGGGTAATCTATATCTATTCTTGATTATTCTAAGAATCCAAGTGTCCAAGATTATTCCAGGCCAATGGTTTATGTAACATATGAACCTTCTCACCCAACAAGAAGGTTCTCTGGCATGGATACTGGGATCTTAGTAATGCCTTCTCTGATCCAAGTAAAACTCTGTCCTGTCTTTTTGTTAGAATACTGGCTGTGCTTTTGGGGCCCTCTGATGAGATCAAGGTCCCTGATGTTAATGGTGATGAGGGTGCAGAGAATAGTATCTCCTCAGTGGGTAGAAAGGCCTCTTTGATGCTCCACTCATATACCTCATGGATGAAGAGGGTGGGTCTAGAGTGGCAGTAGAGAGGGTCTGAGGCGCAGAGCAGTGTCTTATATTTCAGCCACTTGTTTCTTGATCTTATCCCCAAAGAAATTCTTACCATTGCATGGCACATCAGCGAGTATGTCCTGGACATCTTGCCTGAGATCTGAGGACCACAGTCATGCATAAGAACATAAGAAATTGCCATGCTGGGCCAGACCAAGGGTCCATCAAGCCCAGCATTCTGTTTCCAACAGAGACCAAACCAAGCCACAAGAACCTGGCAATTACCCAAAGACTAGGAAGATCCCATGCTACTGATGCAATTAATAGCAGTGGCTATTCCCCAAGTATAATTGATTAATAGCCATTAATGGACTTCTCCTCCAAGAACTTATCCAAATCTTTTTTGAACCCAGCTACACTAACTGCACTAACAACATCCTCTGGCAACAAATTCCAGAGCTTTATTGTGCATTGAGTGAAAAATAATTTTCTCCAATTAGTCTTAAATGTGCTACTTGCTAACTTAATGGAATGCCCCCTAGTCCTTCTATTATTCGAAAGTGCAAATAACCGAGTCACATCTACTCATTCAAGACCTCTCATGATCTTAAAGACCTCTATCATATCCCCCCTCAGCCATCTCTTCTCCAACCTCTTCAGCCCTAACCTCTTCAGCCTTTCCTCATAGGGGAGCTGTTCCATCCCCTTTATCATTTTGGTTGCCCTTCTCTGAACCTTCTCTATCGCAACTATATCTTTTTTGATATGCTGCAACCAGATTTGTACACAGTATTCAAGGTGCGGTCTCACCATGGAGTGATATAGAGGCATTATGACATTATCGCAAGTCTGTGAGCCCCAATATCTATTGCAGAGATTCATCATACTATTTTGAAAACATCAAAAGTTGACCATACCATTTGTTCTCCACACTCCATCACGTTGTCCACTAGCAAGTTCAGGATGTCAGGCTGCTCATGAAGGAGATGCTCTGAAAAACCCTTCACATCTTTCAGAATTTATAAAATGTATTGCTCATTTAGAGCTGGGAGGAAGCTATGTAGGCACTAAGCATAACTCCCTGATAAACTGACATCCCAATAAGGTTAAGGGTATAAGAATCCTTTCTTGGCAGCATTGATTTTCCATGTGCAGAAATATGATCTCTAGAAGATGGTATTCCCATCAGGAGCTAATGAAAAAACTCTTTAGGAGAGTTAAGTCTGGCCCTTGAAATCAGTATTGGAGGCAATGGCATCAAAGTATTTAGGAACTGCACCAACTGATGTTATTGATCCAAATGGGCCAATACTTGTCATTTTTCAGTCCTCTTGGATCCTTATGTCTAACTGTTCTTCAAAACCTATCAATGCCAATTGTACATGGGTAGCAGGAGGAGAGGCCATGTCTTCATGGGACACTTGAAAAAGTCAGGTGTCTTTTGCAATTCCTAAGAGTGATACAAGGATAAGTAGTCCTCTGTATGGGAATGCTCCAGGAGATTGATGGCAGCAACCAGAATTTCCCTGATACCAGCATTATGCACCAATGGAGGCCAAAGCCTTTCTAAAAGTGGGTTTGACTTATGTTCTTATGTCTATCTTCTTATTGACACAGAGACTGGGGTTCTCCCATATCTTTTGAAGGATTTCTTGGACTGCCACTGCCACAATATCCTTAAGAGGATCACAAACTGGAAGATGTCAAGCATCTTTACTCTAGACTCTTCCTGCTTCCATTCTTTTTATAAAGTAGGCAAAGGAGAGATCCTCTGGAGGAGAGATCCTTCTTTCCTATGGAGATGGGTCTGAGGAGAGACCTGTTGACCCCTTCTGATCAGAGAATTCCTCAAATCTATAACCATGCCCGAAAAAATATTCTGAGTTTGTTTCAGAATAGTAAGTTGCTGATGTGGATTAAGCTTGCATCCAGCTAGCAGAGAAGGCCTCAGTAAAGACAGCTCTTGCCTATTGGGGTCTAGACCACAATGAACTTTTGTGCCTTAGAAAGGCTTCCTCAGAGGAACCCAGCATTGCGATCCCTCTGCCAGATCCAGCAGAGGTTGGACTGCAAAGTCACTGATGTTATGCAAATGGACCAATACTTGTCATTTTTAAGTCCTCTTGGATGCTTATGTCTAACTGTTCCTCAGAACCTATTAATGCCAATGGTACCTGGGTAGCAAGAAGAGAAGCCACGTCTTCAGGGGACACTTGAAAAAGACAGGTGTCTGTTGCAATTCCTAAGAGTGATAAAAGGATAAGTAGTACTCTGTATGGGAATACTCCAGGATATTGATGGCAGCAGCCAGAATTTCCCTGATACCAGCATTGTGAACCAATGGAAGCTAAAGCCAATACTTCTTGGCATTCGCTCAATGTAGTTTCTCGATAACCAATACAGTAGATGCTTTTCCTTTCTTCAGTTGGGAGAAGATGGTTGATGGTCTATCTCCTTGGTTTCTATGGATACTCAATAATAGAGATGTGCATTCATTTTAGACAAATTAGATAATTTCAATTAAATTGTCTAATTTGTCCTGTTTCAGGAGTACCCTGAAACAAACAACAATTTGCCAAACACGAAATTAGTGAAAAAAGAAAAAAAAAGCCTGAGATGTGGAAAAAACAAAGTTAATTGCAGGAAAAACGAAATATGAACCAATATTATATATTAAAACAATACACATCTCTACAATAATGAGGATCAATTCCCTCTCGATGTTGATGTACCGCCAGCAGTTGGTACAGCTCCTGAATACTTTGAGGCCAGTGCCTCCACTACTGATTTCAAGGGCTAGACTTAACTTTCCTAAAGAACTTTTTCATTAGCTCCGGATGGGAATGGCATCCTAGAGATCATCTTTCTACATATGTAACATCCAAAGATACATCATGATCCTTCCCCAAGAAAAGCACACATCAATTATGGAGATCCATAATACACATTATGCATTCACACCAGGGGCACTTATTGAAGTTGCTGGATGAAAGCAATTGAAGCAAAATCAAATGGCTTGACTTTACCAAAATTCCTGACTGATACCATCCAGTGGACCAATGTCATGCTCACAACGGTTGAAAAACAAAATTGAAAAAATCTTGAAAAATGATGAAAAAGCCTTCTTAGTAAGACTAAAAGAAATGGAATTGGAGAACTGTGTGAAAAAATATTTTAAAAAATCAACAAAATTAAAAAATAAATCTGTCAAGAGAATGTGACCATAGAGCTCCATGTAAAACTAAGAATTGAGTGGTCCATACAACGTGGTGATGTAGGTTGTGTTGCACATGCATGATCGAGCATACCAAAAGCTTCTAGAAGCTTTTGTATAATCTTTCTGAATCTTTCTTTCTCCATCAGATGATACCACCCCCATGTAACATCCTCAGAGAACAATGATTTTCCTTTCATGACAGGCAGTGAGGGTTAATATGTAAAAAAAAAATGGAAATGTGTTGCAGAATTTCAAAAACTTTGCCTCTGAATTTTTGTTTCTGTTTCTTGTCTGGCAATTTTCCTCCTGCTCCTTTGGGTTCCTGCTCAATTGAACTGCGTCTGAGATCTGGTGCCATGAGCCTTTATTCACAAGTACATTTCCCCCCCCCCCCCCCCCCCCTTATATTATATCCTCCTTCTCAGCTCACTTAGCTCAGTCATTGTAGCAATGGTCCTCATCTGGGAGCCACACACCAGATCTGCTTATATAACCCTGCAATTATGGGTCTTAAATCTGGCCCTTACCTGTCAACGACAGTTGCACGATGACTGGGACTTCCTCCCCTCAATGGTTGTGAATGCTGTCTCCATTGCTTTCCCAGCCCCGGACAGTCTGGGGAGTAGAAGACCCAACCCAGGAAGGAACTGAATCAAGGTCTTCTGCATGGTGGTGTGCAGCTCTGCCCCTGAGCAATAGGGCTAGCTCCACCACATAATTTTCTAACTTGCTGAGAATCGACCCCCTGAACTGCTGCAGGAGCCTGGGATGCTCTGTATGTGTTAAGCTGTCCATAAGCCCAGGAACAGAAAGTTCTAAGAGTAGCATGTGAAAGCATACAGTCGTAGATAATTGTATTGGATAGCTGACAATTGCTCTGTTAAATGCAGTATTGAGGTATTTGTTTCATTTAGAATGCATGTATTATGGATTTCAGATTTAACAGGGAAGCATTTGCTGGTCTCAGCAAACTAGTCTCTTGCATACACTGTTCACTTTGTATGGCAAAAAAAAGCATGCATAACAGCCAAAACTTGAGAACCAAGACGCATGTTGAAAAATAAACGATGAATCTAGAACAAGGGAAGGTTAAAATCTGTGTACTACGATGGCTGCAAATGGAAATACCTTTCATAAGTAAAGATAAGATATGTTTTTAAAACTAACCTAATCCCCTCTCAGCTAAAGTAGGCCATATTAATACAATCAGAAAACAATGTTTAAGGTTCAGATTGCCAGAAATAAATATATGTTGAATGTTTTTTTTTTGTCCCTCAAATCCTGCTTCCCCTCTCTTTTTCTGTCTCTGTGGATGGCACTTTCATCCTCCTGATTTCCTCAACCTGTAACCTTGAGGTCATCTTTGATGCCTCTCTCTACTTTGCTATGCACATCCAAAACAGTACTCAAGAATGCCAGTTCTTCCTCTGTAACTTCGCCAAAATCCATCCCTTCCTTCCTTTCTGAGCATGCTATCAAAATACTTATCCACTCTCTTCTCACCTCCCGCTTAGACTACTACAACTTACTTTTTTCCGGACCCCCCTACTGGACTTTCTTTCTCCACTGCAATCTATTCATAATTGAGCTGCCCAGCTTCTCTATGACCAATACCATGCAACCTATCTTCTCAAGTTGCTACGTTGGGTCCCTCTCCGCTTCTCATCTATTTCAAGCTTGTCTTTCTCATCTACAAATGCATTTACTTGATAGTTCTTCATTACTTATCTTTTAATTTCTCCCAAACTGTTCCTTATCATCTCCGTTCATCCATCTAGTTGTTCTTAATCTGTACCCTTCTCCTCCACTGCTATATATATACTCCTGACTATGCATTTTCCATCTTGCTGTGCCTGTGCTTGGAATAAACTCCTCTGGCTTTATTCAAATCCACCTTTTTGAAGCTGCTTTTAAATCCTTCATACAGATTCTTGTTGTCATGTATGTTTGTCTTGACTAGATTGTAAGTTCCATGGAGCAGGCACTGCCTCTTATATGTGACTGTTCAGTACTGCATATGTCTAGTAGAGCTTTAATAATGATAAATAGTAGTAGCAGTTGCAGTAAATATAAACTGAAATGCACTAGTATGGTTTGGTTTGCATTTCTGGATTGCTCAAGAGGAACATCAGAAAATATTCCTTTACTGAAAGTGTAATGAATGCATGGGATACACTCCCAATGGAGGTGCTGGATACAGAAGCAGAATAATAATAATAAAAATAATAAAAACAAAAAACAAGATAAGCACAAAGGTGAAGAAGGGAGAGGAAAGCCAGAGATTTGTAGCATTGCACCAGAAGTGGGCAGACTAGCTTGAGTCCACTGCTTCTTATTTGCTATCATGTTCTAAGGAGTGGACCGACAGTGATCTGGGCCCCCAGGCAATAAGGGACATTGGCCCCTCATTGGCTCCCTACCCACCCATCTGAGGATAGCAGAGAATACCCTATTACATGAAAGGTCAGTCAGCCCTGATATTCTGTGACAAATATTGACAAATACCCTCACTAGTTTTGGTAGCTAGATTATTACATAGCTTGGTGGTAAGACATGTGGAGGTTGGGTCTTGGATTAAGTATGGGATCTTGTGAGGTAATCTATGATGATCGGAATCCAGTCTTTGGGACACACCTAGCCAGTCTGGTTTTCAGGATATCCACGATGAATATGCATGAGATAGATCTGCATGTACTGCCTCCACTGTATGCAAATCTATTTCCTGCATATTCATCGTGGATATCCTGAAAACCAGACTGGCTAGGTCTGTCACGAGGACTGAAATGAGAACCACTGTGGTAGAGAACCAATGAGGAAGCAAACAGAAACTGATTTGGTTAAGAAGTAATAATATCCTAATAATGGTTAAGCATCTATATTGCGTTTGGCTGGCTGCGGGTCTGTCCTGCGAATGGCGGCTCTCTCACCTGTAACCCCGGATCTGAAGGGGTGTCCCAGGGTGCCAATCAGTGAAACGTGGCTGACCACTGTGCAGGCCCGATGCAGCCCGCGAGGGACGCTGCTCAGTTGAGTGAGCGTCCCTAGGCATGCGCGCGTCTGAGCCGGCTTTAAAGGACCCGCAGTAGGAAAACCCCCCACGGTGCCACCAGATGACATCACAGGCCTGCCACTATTTAAGGCCTGCTCTGCCATCCTTCAGATGCCTCATCAACAGGTTGAACTCCTGTGAGTAGCTGATTGCCACGCTGTTTCTGCTCCTGCTTTGTTCCTGTATCCTGTCTTCGATTCCTGGTTCCTGTTCCTGTGTCTTTGGTGGTCCTGTGTCCTCGTCTGGTGATTCCTTGTCCGTCTTCTCCCCTTGCTGTCCTGCCTTGCCTTCCTCCTTCCAGACTGACTTTTTGGCTTGGACCCCGGCTTCATCTTTGTTTTGGATTCTCAGCTGACCTCAGACCTCCTTTTGACCTCGTTGGATCGCTGCTTGCTCTGATCTCAATTTGTCCTCATCTCTGCTGTCTATTGCCTGCCTCAACCTCGGCCCAAACTGACTTGTCTTCTTCTTGCTGGCCTTCTACTTCTGCAACAGATCCTTCACCCCCCCAGAGGCCACCGCCTCAGTCCAGCCGGCCCTGGCATCCAAGGGCTCTACCTGTGGGGAATGTGGACTCGTATTGGTAAAATTCATATTGGGCTTTGACTCCAACCAGCTCCGCCTAGCAATGGTGAGGACCTGCAGGGCTTCTCGCTACGGGTAGCGCTAACCTGACCTCGGTCAAAGGGTCCACACTTTCAACATTTTATGGCTTGCAGGGTATATCCTTGCAGGAATATTTGGATGGTGGTCTTTTTCTGCTATCATCTAATATGTTTCCATGCTGGCTGAACACCACAAGTATTTTTGGAGCGCTCTGGCCAACAAGTCTTTTGTTCATGAACTCTAACACCATTTCACCGCAATTCTAAGTGTGAGAGTCGGAAATAGGGTTTAGGGCTCTCTGTGCTGCTAGCATGTGGTGAAACTGAGAAAGGCAGATAGCAGAGAAAAGGTCAAAACAATGCACAAAAAAATTGAAAGTAAAGCAAATAAAAATGGAGAGGAAATTAAAGAAAGAAGAAAAGAGATTAGAGGGCCTGAGAGTGTACCTACTGATGAGATAGCTGTCAGCTGCTGACAAGTAAGGCATGTATAACAGTGAGCATAATTGTCTTTTAAGGAATTTCATTTATTTCAGGAATATTGGAGACTGATAATAGCACTATACACAAACCAGTCAGAATTGTGTGCATAACGGTATACCTAATGTGAGCATGACTGAGTCGTCGTCTCCCCCCCAACACACACACACTCTTAGGCTTGATTCGATTGTCTTTGGGGGCTATTGTTGCAGTCTGGGAAGCTGCAGTCCAGGTGTGAACCCTTGAGCCGAACTACCCTGGTGTAGAGTAGGTCGGGAGGCGGAGCCACAGGCACAGGTCTTCACCCGGGAACCAGGAACCCCCCAGGAGGAGCCCGTAGGGTCCTAGAACCTTGGGACTTAGGAGCACAGTAACAGTCTCTATAGAAAAGGCCTGGGCAAGCGTAACCCACAGAGTCCAGCAGCAGGAAGCAGGAAGGCCCGGCGAGAGCGGGGCAGCCAGATAGAGTCTGTAACCTGCCGAACAAGCAGTTAGTGAGCAGACCCGGGGTCTGTAGTAAGCCGCGGAGCAGAGCAGACAGATAACAGGAACAGAGTCTGTAGTGTATCGTAGACTGTGACCAGCTGAAGGCAGGACTGGAGTCAATAGCGGGCAATAGAGCCGGACCGGGCAGTGAGCAGAATGGAGACGAACCCGAGTCAGGCTAGCAGCCAGTAGAAGCAGTCTCAGGTGCAGGCAAAGGTTGGAGGCTGGTGGCAAGCAGGAGCGGAGTCGGGCACAAGCTGAAGTCAATGGCGGGCTGCCGGCCGAAGCGGAGTCAGGAACAAGCTGAGGTCAGTGGCAGGCGGCAGACAGAAGCGGAGTCAGGAAAAAGCTGAGGTCAATGGCAGGCGGCAGGCAGAAGTGGAGTCAGGAACAAGCTGAGGTCAATGGCAGGCGGCAGGCAGAAGCGGAGTCAGGAACAAGCTGAGGTCAACCGGAACATAGAACAGCAGAAGCGCAACTAAGAACTACTAACAGTAGCGACCCTCGTTGCAAGGCAATGAGAAGGCAGGCGAACGCCGGTTTAAATCGGGCTTGGGACGTGGTGTAGTTAGCCCAGGCGGGGCCAGACTTCCGGTGACTGTGCGTCCATAATGCGCGTGGCAACAGCGAGATGGCCCAGCAATGGCGGACGCCCCGAAGGCCCAGTGGAGCCGCGGGAGCAGCGTTCCCCCCATCGGAGGTGAGCCTTGAGGACAGCAGATAGAGGGGAAGCGGTGGAGACCGCAACAGTACCCCCCCCCCTTTACGGCCCCTCTTGAGCGGGCCTGGTTTCTCTGGATGGTCCCGGTGGAACTGGTGCAGGAGATCTTTGTCTAGAATATTACGGCTGGGCTCCCAGGTGTTATCTTCGTCACCACAACCTTCCCAGGCCAGGAAATACTCCCATCTGCGGTTGTGAAATCGGATGTCCAGGATGTCCCGTACTTGGTATGTAGGATCATCATCAACGGTTGTGGCCGCAGGATCCGGGGGTGTACGGTGATACCGGGAGAGGACCACAGGCTTGAGCAGTGAGACGTGAAACACATTGTGTACTCTGAAGGAAGAGGGTAGCCAAAGCCGATACGATACCAATCCCACTCGTTCAGCCACTCGAAACGGACCACAGAATTTTGGTGCAAATCTTCGTGAGGGAAGTCGAAGGTGCAGATTCTTCGTACGTAGCCAGACTCTATCCCCAGGCTGGAATGTGGGAGCTGGCCGGCGATGGTGATCGGCCGTCTGCCTAGCCTTCATGGCCGCACGGAGAAGCTGTTTTCGTGTCATGTGCCACAACGCCTGGAGTTGTTGGGCCGTTACTTGAACAGCGGGTGAGGCACTGGGAGCCTCTAGCGGGAGCGGTGGTCGTAATTGCTTACCATATACCAGGTGGAACGGAGATCTGCCTGTGGCAGCGTGGACCTGGTTGTTATATGCAAATTCGGCCCAGGGCAAGAGCTCTGACCAGTTGTCTTGCCTCTCATTAATGAAGGCCCGGAGGTAGGCTTTTAGAGTCCTGTTCATTCTCTCGGTCTTTCCGTTGCTTTGAGGATGAAAGGCGGTGGAGAAACTAAGTTTAACCTGGAAGCATTTACAGAGGGCTCTCCAGTAGCGGGCCACAAACTGCGAACCTCTGTCCGAAACGATATCTTGAGGGAGGCCGTGAAGCCTGAACACATGTTGGGCGAACAGGTGGGCCAACACGGGTGCAGAGGGAAGCTTAGGCAGGGGAACCAGATGGAACATTTTTGAGAAACGGTCGACCGTGACCCAGACGACCGTATGTCCCTGGGAGGGAGGTAGGTCAACTATGAAGTCTGTAGCTATATGAGTCCTTGGTTCAGTGGGAACCGGAAGCGGGTGCAGGAGACCATATGGGGAGCCAGAGTTGGGTTTCTGGCGAGCACAGGTAGGGCAAGAAGCCACGTACGAGGCGACGTCATGCCGGATGTTGGGCCACCAGTAGTACCGGTTAACAAGCTCCAGGGTCCTCTCTCGTCCATCATGTCCTCCGATCAATGAGTCGTGGGCCCAACGTAAGGCAGTCAAATGGTCCCGGCGCGAGAGCACCGTCCGGTCTTGTGAGAGGATGGTCATAGCAGAGAGGCGAACCTTAGCGGGGTCCAAGATGAATTGTGGTGGGTCAATGTCCTCCTCGGCGCAAGAGGTGCGAGACAAGGCGTCTGCCCGGAGATTTTTAGCAGCAGGACGGTACTGTACAACAAAGTCAAAACGACTGAAGAACAAGGCCCAGCGGGCTTGGCGGGGGTTCAGTCGTTGAGCCTGGGTCAGAAATTCCAAATTCTTATGATCCGTGTAAACGGTGGTGGTGTGTAAGGAGCCTTCGAGCCACTGTCTCCATTCTTCGAAGGTGAGTTTTATCGCCAGCAATTCTTTATCCCCAATGGAATAGTTAATTTCAGCGGCTGAGAACTTCCGGGAAAAGTACGAGCAAGGAAGGAGTTGTCCAGTATCAGAGTGCTGGCTGAGAACCGCTCCCACTGCGATGCTGGAGGCATCTACCTCCACGATGAACGGTCATGAAGGGTCCGGGTGTCGGAGACAGACATCCGAGAGAAAGGCCTCCTTGAGATCGGAGAAGGCTGCGACTGTAGCATCCGACCAGTGCTTAACATCTGCTCCTTTCCGGGTCAAGGCTGTAAGAGGAGCCACACGGTGAGAGTAACGTGGAATAAAATGTCTATAAAAGTTCGCAAAGCCCAGGAAGCGCTGGAGGGCTTTGAGACCTATGGGCTGGGGCCATTTTGTGATGGCGGCTACCTTTTCTGGGTCCATACAAAAGCCAGCTGCTGAGATAATATATCCCAGGAACGGTAGAGATTCGGCTTCAAAAACGCATTTCTCAAGCTTGGCATATAGATGATGGGCCCGGAGGGCCTGAAGAACCTGGCAAACATGCTGGCGGTGAGAGTCTATGTCTTTGGAGTATATGAGGACATCATCCAAGTAGACTATTACGTGGGAATGGAGCATTTCTCGGAGGACCTCGTTCATGAGGTGCTGGAAGACGGCAGGGGCATTACAAAGCCCAAAGGGCATCACGAGATACTCGTAATGCCCATCACGTGTGTTGAATGCCGTCTTCCACTCGTCTCCTGGGCGAATACGGACGAGATTATAGGCCCCTCTCAGGTCCAATTTAGTAAAGATGCGAGCCCCTTGGAGACGGTCCAATAGTTCCTGGATGAGCGGCAATGGATAGTGGTCTCGCTTGGTAATGGCGTTGAGACCACGATAGTCAATACACGGTCATAGCGAACCATCCTTTTTGCCCACAAAAAAGAACCCAGCACCTGCCGGTGACCGGGATGGGCAAATAAATCCCTTGGCTAGGTTCTCGGAGATGTACTGGGACATCGCTTTAGTCTCTGGCAGTGAGAGAGGATATACATGGCCACGAGGTGGTGTGGTACCAGGAACCAGATCAATGGGACAGTCAAATGGTCTGTGTTCCGGAAGGATCTCCGCCATCTCTTTGGAGAAGACATCTTGAAAACTTTGGTAGGCCTCTGGCAGGAGATGCGAGGAACAGATGCAGAGAGTTGGGAGGACGAGGAAGACATAAACATTGGTCAAAGCAGGCAGAACCCCAGCTAACTAGCTGGAAGTCATCCCATTTGATGACGGGGGAGTGCTGACGGAGCCACGGAAGTCCCAGCACCAATGGATGCACGGCTCGTTCCAGGATGAGTAGGGAAATCTCCTCGGAGTGAAATAGACCCATTTGCAAAGTCACTGGTCTCGTGGAGCGAGAGATAACTCCAGGCAGCAAGGTCCCTCGGATCGAAGAGATGCGTAAAGGAGGATTCCTCGGTTCTGTAGGCAGGCCCAGTTGTTTCACTAGCTCGGCCACAATAAAGTTCCCCTCAGCCCCAGAATCGACAAAGGCCCGAATCTGGATCTCCCCACCGGGGTATTTGAGGGTTACAGGCAGAGTGCAAAGAGGAGCGGATCCAGTAGCGCCTAGGTGTAGCTCCTCGGTATAGCCTAGGCATGGGCGTTTCCCGGATGCTCAGTGCAAGATGACAAGAAATGTCCTTTACCTCCACAATATAGGCAGAGGCCTAGAGAGCGCCGATGGCTCCTCTCTTCCGGAGTAAGTGGTGACCTGCCCAGCTGCATAGGTTCAGAAGCAGGGCTGGCAGCAGGAGAAGTCCTTTGCAGAGGAGACCTGGAGGAGACGTGTAGGCGTGGCTGACTCCTATTAGCTGACCGAGTCTCTCTGTCCCGCTGTTGAAGACGGCGGTCAACCTTGCCTGCAATGTCCATTAAGTCATTCAACTCCTCAGGAATCTCCCGTCCTGCCAGTTCATCTTTAATCCGACCAGCCAAGCCTTCAAGGAAGATCCCTTTTAAGCAGTCATCCTGCCAAGCCAGTTCCATGGCCAGGGTCCGAAAGTTGATAATGTACTCCTCTACCGGACGCGTGCCCTGTCGGAGGTGCAGGAGTTCTGAAGCCGCCATGGACTGGCGTGCAGGGTCATCAAAGGCCAGGCGAAACTGAAGAAGAAATTCCTGAAGATTTTGTAGCAGAGGATCGGAGCGTTCCCACAAGGGTGAAGCCCATTCAAGCGCCTTGCCATCCAGTAAGGAAAAAATATAGGCCACTTTAGCTGCTTCAGTGGGAAACTGGGTTGGTAACAAGGTGAACCGTACTTGACACTGGTTCAAGAACCCAAGGCAGGACTTACTGTCCCCAGCGTACCTGCTAGGAGCTGGCAGCTGTGTATTGGGAACAGCGACAAGTACAGAAGGCCCTTGGCAAGTAGAAGCTTCTAGACGAGAGACTAATTGGTCCACAGTGGCAGCAAGAGTATTGATGCAATGTTGCTGCTGTTGAAGGCGCTGCGCCATCCCAGGGATAGCCTGCAGACTGGGAGACTCCGCCGAGTCCATGGCCTTGCAAACTGTTGCAGTCTGGGAAGCTGCAGTCCAGGTGTGAACCCTTGAGCCGAACTACCCTGGTGTAGAGTAGGTCGGGAGGCGGAGCCACAGGCACAGGTCTTCACCCGGGAACCAGGAACCCCCCAGGAGGAGCCCGTAGGGTCCTAGAACCTTGGGACTTAGGAGCACAGTAACAGTCTCTATAGAAAAGGCCTGGGCAAGCGTAACCCACAGAGTCCAGCAGCAGGAAGCAGGAAGGCCCGGCGAGAGCGGGGCAGCCAGATAGAGTCTGTAACCTGCCGAACAAGCAGTTAGTGAGCAGACCCGGGGTCTGTAGTAAGCCGCGGAGCGGAGCAGACAGATAACAGGAACAGAGTCTGTAGCGTATCGTAGACTGTGACCAGCTGAAGGCAGGACTGGAGTCAGTAGTGTGCAATAGAGCCGGACCGGGCAGTGAGCAGAATGGAGACGAACCCGAGTCAGGCTGGCAGCCAGTAGAAGCAGTCTCAGGTGCAGGCAAAGGTCGGAGGCTGGCGGCAAGCAGGAGCGGAGTCGGGCACAAGCTGAAGTCAATGGCGGGCTGCCGGCCGAAGCGGAGTCAGGAACAAGCTGAGGTCAGTGGCAGGCGGCAGGCAGAAGCAGAGTCAGGAACAAGCTGAGGTCAATGGCAGGCGGCAGGCAGAAGCGGAGTCAGGAACAAGCTGAGGTCAACTGGAACATAGAACTGCAGAAGCGCAACTGATAACTACTAACAGTAGCGACCCTCGTTGCAAGGCAATGAGAAGGCAGGCGAACGCCGGTTAAATCGGGCTTGGGGCGTGGCGTAGTTAGCCCAGGCGGGGCCAGACTTCCGGTGACCGTGCGTCCATAATGCGCGTCCTCGCGTGGCAACAGCGAGATGGCCCAGCAATGGCGGGACGCCCCGAAGGCCCAGTGGAGCCGCGGGAGCGGCGTTCCCCCCATCGGAGGTGAGCCTTGAGCACAGCAGATAGAGGGAAAGCGGTGGAGACCGCAACAGCTATGTACTAAAATTGATAGTACCAGTTTTAGTAAGCGTTTTAGCCACATACAGTACATTTGGCTTTAACTCTTAACTGTATGAAGATGATATGCAGATTGCCTGCAGGCACTAAAGGCCATGAAAAAGTGATTATGGACCTTAAAAACATTTACTCACTCCATATCCATGTGACTCCCAGAAATTAAATGAACCACAGAGGGTAAATCTTCTACCTGGTCAGGCATCCCCCCCCCTCTGAAGCCTTACCCCCTCAAAGTACACTAGAGATCCTTCTACCCCCTAGCCAATTCCCCCCATGCCTCTGTATGTTTGGTTCAAAGCATGATGTCCTGCCTGAGGTCATCTCTAGAGGCTGAGCAAACAAGAGATAAGATACCCTCTTCCCTGGTAGCTGACTATGGCAGGGGATACAAGGGGGGGGGGGTGGAGAATAGAATAGGAGGGACTGCCTGGGGAAATGACACCCCCTTTTGTTTAATGTTTATGTGCTGACGCTGTAGTGCAGAATCAGCAAGGTAGCATTTAATGACAGTTCCAGACCAGTGGCTAAATATAGATCCATAAGAGGTATGGTATATTTATCTTCTTGTCCAGAGCTGTTAGTAGTAAATGGCATGTTAATGACAAATAAAGTCAGTACTATACATGTTTGAAAATAAGGGTGCATTAACTTTTAAGATATCCACATATGTAGTAGACAACAATGCTTTAGGTCTACAGTTGAGCTTTGATACAGTGGGCTCGTCTTAACATGCATGAAACCAGCCATACATGCATGCCAAGCACAATGCTCATTTTGTACATAGTGTTCATCAGTCCAATAAAAGAAGACAAATTCACATGAAGACAGAAATACTCTTACAAATTTCCCATAGCAATCTGTAAGACACAAATCACAGAGTAGGACTGCACAATCTAATACAAATCACTAATTTAGCAGTTCATGACTCACCATCCACAAGTCGTAAACTTTTCATTTATCTGCCTATGGTCATACGTTTATTCAAAGCAAAGCCAGATTTCCATATTAAGCAACTTTTGACATCTTTATTATGCAAAGTTTCTACCATAAGCTACTAATTGAGCAAGTCATCAGATGGTTTTACTGATTTTGTTATAAAGGCACTACCCAACAGTATTTACTGCAGCTGTCTGGTTATTTGAACAACTCTTTTTTTTTTAATTTCTGAAAATAGACTTGATCACTGCTTTGGAATATTCACAATAATCATTATTAACACGTGTTACCTGATTTTCCCATCCTCCCGTCTCAAAAGAATTCCAGCAGATAACTGGGGACGCCATCACTAGGCACACTGATGTACACCGGTGCAAATAATAAAATTTGACTCTCAAGGTTTAGAATTCTGTTGCTGTGCAACACTGCAATTGCTGATCCATCCTCTGCATTCTACTGTCAAGCTTTTTTCTAAGGGCATAAATATTTAAAAAGAAAGACTGATAGGTACAAAATATGGTGAATTAAAGCAAAAAGAAAACAGCACAAGAACTAATTTTTACAGTGCAGCATGCAATGCAGGTACACCACCCAATAGAAATTGCCAACATTTCCTGGCATTTGCTGGATTGCAGACAGAAAAATATAGTAGTATTTCCTATTGTTGCCATAAAATTCTAAGCTACTGTGTCCCTGGCGATCATGCATTTGAGACATGTGCTGCAATATTCTTCATATCTTACCTACTGGACTCTTTGGAAATCTAAACTGAAAATAAATATTATGAATACTGTCCTAGAGGCAATTTAATAATAAGAGAGAAAGAGAAAGGTTTATTATTTTTATTTAGTGTACAATAGAGATGTGAATCGTGTCCCTCGATCGTCTTAACGATCGATTTCGGCTGGGAGGGGGAGGGAATCGTATTGTTGCCGTTTGGGTTTAAAAAATATCGTGAAAAATCGTTAAAATCGTGAGCCAACCCCCTAAAACCCACCCCCGACCCTTTAAATTAAATCCCCCACCCTCCCGAACCCCCCCCCCCCAAATGCTTTAAATTACCTGGGGATCCAGCGGTGGTCCAGAACGGCGGCGGTCCGGAACGGCCCCCTCAATTGAATCCTTTTGTCTTCAGCCGGCGCCATTTTGCAAAATGGCCGCCGCAAAATGGCGGCGGCCATAGACAAAAACGATTCGACGCAGGAGGTCGTTCCGGACCCCCGCTGGACTTTTGGCAAGTCTTGTGGGGGTCAGGAGGCCCCCCCCCCAAGCTGGCCAAAAGTTTCTGGGAGTCCAGCGGGGTTCAGGAAGCGATTTCTTGCCGCAAATCGTTTTCCGTATGGAAAATGGCGCCGGCAGGAGATCGACTGCAGGAGGTCATTCAGCGGCGGTCCGGAACCCCCGCTGAATGACCTCCTGCAGTCGATCTCCTGCCGGCGCCATTTTCCATACGGAAAACGATTTGCGGCAAGAAATCGCTTCCTGAACCCCGCTGGACTCCCAGAAACTTTTGGCCAGCTTGGGGGGGCCTCCTGACCCCCACAAGACTTGCCAAAAGTCAGCGGGGGTCCGGAACGACCTCCTGCATCTAATCGTTTTTGTCTATGGCCGCCGCCATTTTGCGGCGGCCATTTTGCAAAATGGCGCCGGCTGAAGACAAAAGGATTCAATTGAGGGGGCCGTTCCGGACCGCTACCGTTCTGGACCACCGCTGGATCCCCAGGTAATTTAAAGCATTTGGGGGGGGGTTCGGGAGGGTGGGGGATTTAATTTAAAGGGTCGGGGGTGGGTTTTAGGGGGGTTTTAGTGTGCCGTTTTCCTGCCCTCCCCCTTCCCCCGATTTACGATTTTTTAACGATAAATCGGGGGAATTGGTATTGTATCGTGGCCCTAACGATTTTTGACGATTTAAAATATATCGGACGATATTTTAAATCGTCAAAAAACGATTCACATCCCTAGTGTACAATACCCCATTATATGAGGAATGCTGAGCTGCATAGAGGAATAACCGGTAAGAAAAAGGAGGTGATAATCTCCTTGTACAGGTCCTTGGTGAGGCCTCATCTGGAGTACTGTGTTCAGTTCTGGAGACCGTATCTCCGAAGGGACAGAGACAGGATGGAGGCAGTCCAGAGAAGGGTGACCAAAATGGTAAGGGGTCAGTATCGGAAGACTTATGAGGAGAGGATGAAGGATCTAAATATGTATACCCTGGAGGAGAGGACGTACAGACGAGACCTTCAGATACCTGAAATGTTTTAATGATGCACAATCAACAACAAACCTTTCCTGATGGAAAGAAATCAATAGAACTAGGGGTCACAGAATGAAACTCCAGGGAGGATGATTCATAATGTCAGGAAATATTTCTTCACAGAGAGGGTGGTGGATGCCTGGAATGCCCTTCCGGAGGAGGTGGTGACTACGGATGTGAATCGTTTTTTGACGATTTAAAATATCGTCCGATATATTTTAAATCGTCAAAAATCGTTAGAGGCGATATTTAATAGGAATTCCCCTGATTTATCATCAAAAATCGTAAATCGGGGGAAGGGGGAGGGCGGGAAAACCGGCACACTAAAACAACCCTAAAACCCACCCCAACCCTTTAAAATAAATCCCCCACCCTCCCGAACCCCCCCAAAATGCCTTAAATTTCCTGGGGTCCAGTTGGGGGGGGGGGTCCTGGTGTGATCTTTTACTCTCGGGCCTCCGGTGCGTTGTAGAAATGGCGCCGGCGCTACCTTTGCCCTGTCATATGACAGGATACCCAATCCTGGCAATTTATTCTAATATCACAAACCAACTAACGACTAACACATATATTGTGACATCAATATAATTTCAATAATCTTTATTAGTGAAAATATAAAACACACTCACAAATTACCCATAATACCCCGCACAATAGATATTGTATTTCAATAAAACATCATACCATATTCAAACATCACCCATACAACACCTATCACACATACATTACACATTCAACCTCTCATAAAAACCATTTCTCAATTTCTAAACAGTCAAATTAAACATTAAATACAAATCTTTTCATTACACAACATCAAATGTAGATACAATACACTTTTTTAAGCAGAAAGAGTTATATTGCACATTAATCCTTGCGTTACAAGAACGTCAATCCTCTTGATCTTTTTGTTCTCTCTCTACATGTTTCGCCTTCCTTCAGGCTTCTTCAGGAGAGCTTTCAAACAATCTCCCACTGCTCATGTATCCAACATCTATTTAAAGGGTTCTTCTAAAACATTTGCACAAAAAATATCATCAAAATTCAATTTAAACATATTTTATATCAAAATGATCAGTTAAATAACTTTTTCAAAAAAGCTCTCATACCTGCACGTCCCACAGAACTTGCCCAGACGTACAGATCAGCACATCCCCGATTTTTATCAAAGCGTGTCAATTTTTCAAAAGCATTGAAAACACAACCCTTCGAATATTTCTGAACTGAAAATAGAACGAATCAGAACAATTTCAAATCAAAAAACTTCCCCCAGGCGCTACCTTTGCCCTGTCATATGACAGGGCAAAGGTAGCGCCGGCGCCATTTTGTTTTTTGTCTCTCGACGTCAGGAGCGTAGGAGATCGCTCCCGGACCCCCGCTGGACCCCCAGGGACTTTTGGCCAGCTTGGGGGGGCCTCCTGACCCCCACAAGACTTGCCATATGGCCGGGGCCGTATGGCCGGCGCCATTTTGTATGGCAAAACGATTCGAGTGCAGGAGGTCATTCCCGGACCCCCGCTGGACTTTTGGCAAGTCTTGTGGGGGTCAGGAGGCCTCCCCCAAGCTGGCCAAAAGTCCCTGGGGGTCCAGCGGGGTCCGGGAGCGATCTCCTACGCTCCTGACGTCGTTTTGTCGTACAAAATGGTGCCGGCCATACGCCGTATGGCTGGCGCCATTTTGTACGGCAAAATGATTCGAGTGCAGGAGGTCGTTCCCGGACCCCCGCTGGACTTTTGGCAAGTCTTGTGGGGGTCAGGAGGCCCCCCCAAGCTGGCCAAAAGTCCCTGGGAGTCCAGCAGGGGTCCGGGAGCGATCTCCTACGCTCCTGACGTCGGGGGACAAAAAACAAAATGGCGCCGGCGCCATTTCTACAACGCACCGGAGGCCCGAGAGTAAAAGATCACACCGGGACCCCCCTCTGGACCCCAGGTAATTTAAGGCATTTTGGGGGGGTTCGGGAGGGTGGGGGATTTATTTTAAAGGGTCGGGGTGGGTTTTAGGGATGTTTTAGTGTGCCGGTTTTCCCGCCCTCCCCCGATTTACGATTTACACGATATTTAAAAAAACAAAACCGCGACGATCCGATTCCCTCCCCCCCCAGCCGAAATCGATCATTAAGACGATCAATCACACGATTCACATCTCTAGTGGTGATGACAAAAACTGTGAAGGATTTCAAAGGCACATGGGATAAACACTGTGGATCCCTAAAGGCTAGAGGATGGGAATGAAGAAAAGAGCTCATGGGAGTAGAGAGATGTGCATTCATTTTGAATGAATTAGACAATTTCAGCAAAATTGTCTAATTCATCATGGTTCGGGAGTGATCAAAAACAAAAGGAATTTTTCAGAAATGTTGGAAAAATTTGTATTTCGTGTTAGTGCACATTAATGGGAGTTAGTAAACTAACTTTGCTCTCTGCTTTAACAGCAGGGGGAAAAGAAGAAAAGGGGAATTAGTTTTGGACAGCAACCAAAAAGGACATGCATTTTATGGTCTGGTAAAACAAATAAGCATGGGGTAACTTGCTGATGCAGCTGTTACTACCCTTAACCAAAAAGCTTTCTACTTGTGATGTAACCCAACACTGGTCTCTGTTTCAACGGCAAGAGTTAACAGGGAATTGGACTCACAGCAACCAAAAGGGCCATGACTTTAACAGTTTGGGAAACTAAGTATGGGGGGTAACCTGTATAGCATGGCAGTTGCCGCCCCCTGGTGATACCTTTATGGGGGAGACCTGTATGGTGCGGCTGGTACTACCATAAGCTTGCTGGGCAGACTGAATGGACCATTTGGTCCTTTACTGCCATCATTTTTATGTTTCTATATACACATAGGGGTAGACTTTATAACACGAGCGTGCAGTCTACATGTGCGCGCGCTACCCGGCGCGCACACATGTACGCCCGATTTTATAATATGCGCTCGCAGGCACGCACATGTTATAAAATCTGGGGTCGGTGTACGCAAGGGGTGCACAATTGTGCATCTTGCACCTGTCGAACCCGCTCCGAGCCACGCTGCCTTCTCCCTTCCCACCCAGGCTGCCCTACCCCCCCAACCCACCTTCCCTTCCCTGCCCATACCTCCCCCGCCCTTTCCCCCCTATCTTTGTTGATTTTCTTTTTTTTTGTTTTAAAACTTACTTCAGCCCTGGGGCTGAAGTAAGTTGCGTGCGCTGACTAACTGCCGGCACACGATGCCCGGCCCAGTAGCCGTGCGGAGGCCTCTGGCCATGCCCCTCCCCCTCCCCACCCCAGACCGCCCCTTTTGTAAAGCCCTGGGACTTACACGCTTCCTGGGGCTTTACGCACGTCACCGGGCCTTTTGAAAATAGGCCCAGCGCGCATAAGGCCGGTTACGCGCGTAACCTTTTGAAAATCTGGCCCATAAAGCAGCTCTGCGAGCCTGTGAAGAGGTGTGGTCCTCTGACCTCCCTGGATGCCCTTTTGAGTTGGTCAGTCATGCCTTGATAATGTCATTCTTCCTGGATGAAGCCTCAGAGTTTTCTTTTCTCTCTGGCCTTGTTCCTGGCATCATAGTCCTTCCTGGTAGCTGCTTCTTCCTCAGTGGTCCCTTTCTAGCCATCTAGTTCTGCTTGTCTTTCTTCCTCTTCATCCAGTCTGGGTGATGCCAGCCTAGGTGAAGCTCCAAGCATCCCCTACTGGAGCTCCTTCCTAGGGATGTCCTTTCCGCTTCCAGAGGTATATGTGTTTTTTCTTCTGCAACAGTTATGCCTTAGTGTTTGACTCTTATCCCTCAGGTCTCACCTGTTGCTGTAAGAATCCTGGACTGTCCGCCTTTTCTAGCTGGTCCTAAGGCTTAGATGTACTATGCATAGAAACCCACTGTAATTGCACAGTTTCTTCACTGAATGGATGAAGAGATCATAACTCTTGAAAGCCTGTCACAGATATATTGAGTTACTTAAATAAAAAGGTATCACCTGCAGCTTGTTTGACTCTTATTTCTAAATAGTGAAGTTGACTAATTCGCTAGCCACAACACTTGATGTGTCCCTACTACTTAACATGTGGTGTTCCAGCTAATGACAATATTCTTTTGGAGTTCTAGCTCAGATCCTTATATTTTACTTTTGCTGTCCTAGAGCTTTAAGGTCTCCATCATTCTGAGGGAGATTGTAAACTACTACGTTTAAACCTTATTCAAACCAACAGAAATGCACAAAGAAACCTTCCACCAGTGTTTTTTTTATTTCTTTTGATCCTTCCCATCAACCAGTCAAACCAAATGAAAATCCCTGTGTTGCACTGTGATGTGCACGAAGGGTACAGCAGCAGATCCAGCATGTTGTCTGAAATGTGGTCAATGAAGCATCCCGTTCTGACAGAAGCAACCTATAAAATTTTATCTTTACAACTACAGGGGCTAAAGGATTCTCAGCAAGCTATTACCAGCAGAAAGGGTTCCATTGAAAACATGTCTAGGTATCAGCTATGAAATACGCAGCATTTCTAGCTGTTGTCCACTGTATTTTGCTGTTCTCTGGGAAATACACTGTAGATTGGGGCATTGTACAAAGTGAAAGATTTAATTGCTGTATTCACACAATAATCTTTTTTATGATCTCCCGTCTATAGTACAATAAATCTAACTCCAAAATCTCTATCTTTTTTATTTCTTTTCAATCCGCTTAATGTCTGCAGGGTCATTTGGAAGGCATTCTGATTATAGCTTATATGGTGCATCCTATAAAACAGGCTAGATGCAAGTTTAGAAAACCTTGTTCAGTTAAAAATAAATGCAATGTCTCTTTTGACAAAAGAAACAGTGCTATCAAGACAGCCACCTGTTATGTGGGGACCTGCTTCCCAGGAATTTTCCCTAGGCAAGCAGTATGAGAGAAAATTCAGCTGGGCACCATGATGGAGTGTTCATACCTCATGGAATGTCAGATGTGCTAATGGGTTTCTCCCATCATGAGTCTATGGGAAAAAGAATACAAATTCAGCTAGGCCGTAGGTTGTTGCATATGTTGTTATAACTCAGTAAAACCCCCACACTCTTCTTTATTGAGCAGTAAGAGGGTCATTTTCAAAGGTATTTCCACAGGTAAAACAGTGCTTTATGGCCTTTTACTGAATTGTATGGCCAATAGGCAGGTAAACTGAAGCACATATGTAATGTATGTGCATGGAATTATCCGGACGTGTTCTCAATATCATTGGTTGGGTTTGTATTCACACTTACACTTTTGAATTTTCAAAATCACAAAGGTAAATTTTCCTGAAAAGATCTAGGTTCAAATTAACAGCCGTAATTGTGTACATGTACATTAGTGAGATAATTTAGAAAATTGGTGTAACCTGTGTACATATTTCATTTCAAATATATACAGGCATATGTGGTAGGGATGTACAGCAGGGACAGATACTACGTTCAATTCGGTATTCATATTCGTCGGACCCAAATCCGCTACATCCATTTTTGGGGGATCCCGATTCGTCCATTAGTTACTTATGGTATTCGTTTCCCATTATAGTAAAAAAAACCCAACCCATCCCAACCCTTTAAATTTAATTAACTACAACCCTCCACGCTCCTGACCCCCCCCCCAAGACTTGCCAAAAGTCCCTGGTGGTCCAGTGGGGGTCCTGGAGCATTCTCCTGCACTCGGGCCGTCAGCTGCTGGTATACAAAATGGCGCCAATTGGCTTTGCCCTTACGATGTCACAGGGGCTACTAGTGCCATTGGTCGGCCCTATCACATGATAGGAACACAAGATGGCGCCGGCCGTCCATTGCTCCTACCTTGTGACAGGGGCCGACCAATGGCACCGGTAGCCCCTGTGACATAGTAATGGGAAAGGCTATTGGTGCCATTTTGAATACCAGCAGCCAACGGCCCGAGTGCAGGAGATCGCTCCAGGACCTCCGCTGGACCACCAGGGACTTTTGGCAAGTCTTGGTGGGATCAGGAGAGTGGGGGTTTTATTCGTTAGTGATATGTTGCATTCGTGGGGGTTCACCATACATTTCGGAACCCCACAAATGCAACGAATAGGGACCTATACGTTGCGGATTGCGCATTCGTTCAAAACGAATGCACATCCCTAATATGTGGAAAACCTAAGGTCTAGCTGATTCTTCAGAATTTAAACCCAGTGTAACTGAACTGTTTCTTCACTGATCTGATGAAGGCAGCATAGCGCTCATAAGATCACCACAGATGTATTGAATTAGTCCACTAAAAAGGTAGCACCTACAACTTATTTTTACATAGGGAAAAAGTCAAAAAATGCAAACTCTTACTTTATTGAATTGGTTCTCCTTGGCAGCCCTCAGGGAACACCTAGCCAGTCTGTTTTTCAGGATATCTGCAAGTAATATGCATGAGATATATTCATCTAGAATAGAGGCAGTGCATGCAAATATTTGTCACGTGTATTTATTGTGGACATTCTGAAAACAGGTTGACCAGGTAGCAAATGAGGACCTGGTTAAGAACATAAGAACATAAGAAAATGCCATACTGGGTCAGACCAAGGGTCCATCAAGCCCAGCATCCTGTTTCCAACAGTGGCCAATCCAGGCCATAAGAACCTGGCAAGTACCCAAAAACTAAGTCTATTCCATGTAACCATTGGTTGAAAACAGTTTCTTATTGTATTGTAAAATGGTTTATTGGATTAGCACACTGCAGTCATACCATCAAGAAATTAAATAGTAAATATGAAATGGTAACAGCTTTAAGTCACACAATTTTGTTTAATGCATTTTAAAGTCAAAATATGCAAAACATACAAACTGGCTGTTTACTTGCGGGATCTGGGTTCCTGTTTTAACTTTCTAAAGCACCACAATAAGATGTAAAATCTCTTATTAGGCCCAGGAAGGCCCCCGTTTAACTGACTTGTCTATCCAAATAAGTCCAACTACAAATAAAATTCAGAAGATTGAGATTGACATGGCTATATATTTAAAGTGGATATCAAGGGGCTTCTGCAATAAAATTCATGCTAAAAAAAAGTTTTAGAGTGTGTCTCAGTAAAAGTGTAACATGTGGGATAAAACAGCACTGAACAAGTGAAGCATTACACTTTAGTACATGTATGCACAAAGCAATAGTTTCCACAGCAAATGAATATCGTTAACGTGCACACTAACACATAGAGTTGTAGCTTCTGTGTATTGATAGCCCCTGTAGATAAGGTGCATATGCTAAACTGAGCACGTGCAGTCTTTTTTTCCTTGTTGCTGAGCCTCATTCCCCCACCCCCCACCCCCCGACTGCAATCGTTTATAAAAGTAAGCCTGGCACATGGGGCTGGTTGACACTGCTGAAGGCAGGGGAGCCAGATTACCCCAGGCGAGAGGCGTACAGACTGTCAGAAGAAACCCCAGGTGCAGAAAATAAATTATCCGGTGACATCCAGGGTCCTCAGCCGTACAAGAGCCAGGATTTAAAAAATCTCTACCTGTGTGGAGGATGTGTCCCTCCATGCAGGGGCCTGGAACCTGCCTATCCTCCAGGGTGTGGAATGACAATTGTTCCAAGGTGGCTGGGGGATCCTAACCCTGACTGGATCCCTTCCTGGAAGTGTCCTGTGTCCTGGGGTGGAAACTCCATTGGGGGGGTCTTCAGATGACTCTATCCTCTTCTCTCTCCGACTCCTCTTCAAAAGATAGTTGTGGCCTTCCAAGTGGAAGGGCTAAATACTAGAGATGTGAATCGTGTCCTCGATCGTCTTAACGATCGATTTCGGCTGGGAGGGGGAGGGAATCGTATTGTTGCCGTTTGGGTGTGTAAACTATCGTGAAAATCGTTAAAATCGTGAGCCGACACACTAAAACCCCCTAAAACCCACCCCCAACCCTTTAAATTAAATTCCCCCCCCTCCCGAACCCCCCCCAAATGCTTTAAATAACCTGGGGATCCAGCGGTGGTCCAGAACGGCGGCGGTCCGGAACGGCCCCCTCAATTGAATCCTGTTGTCTTCAGCTGGCGCCATTTTGCAAAATGGCCGCCGCAAAATAGCGGCGGCCATAGACAAAAATGATTCGACGCAGGAGGTCGTTCCGGACCCCCGCTGGACTTTTGGCAAGTCTTGTGGGGGTCAGGAGGCCCCCCCAAGCTGGCCAAAAGTTCCTGGGAGTCCAGCGGGGTTCAGGAAGCGATTTCTTGCCGCGAATCGTTTTCCGTACGGAAAATGGCGCCGGCAGGAGATCGACTGCAGGAGGTCATTTAGCGGGGGTTCCGGACCGCCGCTGAACGACCTCCTGCAGTCGATCTCCTGCCGGCGCCATTTTCCGTACGGAAAACAGACATGTGAATGCTTAAATGGGTGATCCTTTAAATGTGAAATCAAGGTTCATAATTTGAAACATCCTTAGCTATATTAAATTTTTAAATATATATATATATATCCAAAATAGACAGAAAAAATATTTAGGCAACCAGTCCCCACCCACTACACATATAATATCACTATTGTAGGAACCCAAAAAAACCTTTTTTAAATTATATTTTTTATTATATATAACACAATATTCAAGCGTAAGAACACATATCTTTCCATAAAAAAAAATGTTCAAATTTTTAAATACCCATTTTCTATGGATTAATATCCAAGAAATAACCCACTCTTCTGCTTACAATATTTTTTTGAAACAAATAACTCTTTTACGAAGGATTAAATTCTCCAAATAAATTCAATCACAGAGTCTCATGACAACATGTTGGGGTAAAAAAAAATCTATCTAAATACCATCGTTGTGGTAGAAGATCGACCTAATGACAACAGTGCGGTAGAAGACATCCTTAGAAGACCGTGTTTTTTGAAAACTTTGAAAAGCGTTGATGTTATGAGACTCTGGAGAATTTATACCTTGGTAAAAGAGTTATTTGTTTCAAAAATATTGTAAGCAGAAGAGTGGGTTATTTCTTGGATATTAATCCATAGAAAATGGGTATTTAAAACTTTGAAAAATGTTTTTAATGTATTTTTTATGGAAAGGCAAATCATTCGTATTAGCAGAAACAAATAAGAACGTACAGGGAAAATAATTCTCCTACTGCTTTTTGTGTCAACCAGTTCAAACTTTGGCAAGCTCAGGCTATGCCCTGTGAGAAATGCAAAGTCCGTTATCTTTAGAGCATACGTTATTTCTAAGAGCTGTACAGATGAAGGCTAGGAAGCCCTGCCAAAATGGGTTCATCACAGAGGTAAAGCAAGAAGTCAAGATAAAAAACAACAAATATTTTCGCGATTCCTCAGTTGATAGCAATTCACCTTTCAGCAGTCATGAGGCAGAGCCACCCAATTAATGGGACTGGGGAGGGCAATAACTTTATGGCCTGAGGAACCTGCAGTCCCTGTGAGAGTGCAATCTCATTTTCAAAGGGAGACTCCTCATAGAGGACCAGCAGGCGCAATGTGCGAGCCGTAAAGAATTAGTGGAGATTTGAAAAATGCAATCTCTGCACGGCTACCCTCCCCCAATTTTTTTTTTATGTGGGTAAAAGCACACGCACTGTGAGCAGCAAGCATACTTTTGCACACACAGAGGGGGGGGGGGGGGCAATAATCACCAAAATACATTTTTACCTGGTCAATGCCCACATAAAAAGCTTTGATTGTTGCTCCTACATTTCTAAGAACTTGCAAATGCTCAACTTACATGGGCAAACTTTCACATTCACCAGGCACAGATTATCTCACTTTTTAGTTTTTTGGGCCAGTTAGTATGAAACAAGGGTGACATGCAGCATGGAAATGCTGTTCAGTGACACCATTTCGTCAGCGGCAGCTAGAACAGCTCATTACAGAGCAATTCCAGCAAGCGGAACGTGGCAGCCGAGAACTCCAGCACCTGTCAAGTGGGAAAAAGTATTGCAAGAGTAACTCCAGATTTTGCTCCGGAGGGAAAGAAGCAGCACTTAGCAAAGCAATGTGCAAGAAAACAGTCTTTTGCCAACTCTGCTAGCAGCACTGGCTTCTTGAAGAAATGCAGCTCGGCGTGCACCATCATGGCAAAGGACTGCAGGATTCGCAACATTTTTCCAAACAAATCACGTGATAAAGTTTTGAGTAAGAAATATGTCTGAATCCTGCAGGTTGGGGATATGGTCCTCAACACCACCGCCAAAATCTTTACCTTATTTTTAGTGTTTTTTTTTTTTAATTGCTTACGTATTCGTTTTTTTCTGTCAGCCCGTGTACACATTATCTCATACGCAACCAATAGCAACTATATAAAATCTAAATCCCAAAATTGGTTTAAGAAAAAAAAAAAGCACTCATACAAATTGCTCTGCAATTCTTTTCTTACTACTGTTTTATTTTTTTTTAAGACTCATAGCTCCCAAAACGTTTCTGGCAGTTATTGCGCTTTACTTAATAAATTGTGTATTTATCTGGTTTTCAAAATATTTTGATTTTTGTGACTCTCCGTGATGTGTGTGCTGAAATGTTTATTTTTGTGTACTATAGGATCCATTTTCAAAAGGACCTAGCTGCCTAATTTTGGCAGTGAGACTCTAGAATTTGAAGATTTACTTCTGCAGAGCAGCAAAATATAGCTGCCTATTTTCAGTCGTCAGCTATCTGCTTTTAAAGTAGCCATTCCCAGGGACATGAATGGGGGTGGAGGAATAACATAGCTAACCATACTGAATTTTCAGTCTTATCTGGCTAACTTCAGCCAACTTTGTGGCCTACACACTAAAGTAGAGCACTCACACTATAGTGCATTTGCACACATACAATAGTGACATATGTACTAAAGGTCTAACATGCATGCTACACTGGATCAAGACAATAGTGTGTATGTGCTGTAATTAGCATATGCACGTATATAAATGAAGTATGCAAGATGCCTTTAATGTGCAGGCTCACAATGCACAATATTCATCAGTGCAGCAAGCAATAAATTCATCTGCTGAAATTTACCTAGATATTCAGTGGTACTTATGCAGGAAAAGGTGACTCTAACCAGTTTATAGGTTTCTGGTAGTATTCTGTGTTTCTCAAAACAACATACTATCCTTACAACAGCTTTTAGAATGAGTCTCAGATGTGACTCTGAGATTCCCCAAGCTAGTAATTATGGGTGACTTTAACCTACATATAGAAAGCCTGATATCGTACATACGGATTTCTTCACCACCATGATGATAAATCCTCCAAACACGAGAAGCGTCACATTTCTTTTTCATTTCATTTATTATTTTTAGATCACTATATCAGAGTATAAACTGCCCACAGTGGTGAAAAATACAAATAAAATACTCTTCAGTTTAAAACATACCACATAAAAAAGATCTTCCAAATGGAGATGAGCAATCTAGAACATCATGAGGTCATTAAGATAATTAGAGCATGCCCTCAGAACGCCTCCAGCCCCACCTTTTCTTACGCAGGTAAATTCTGCATGGACAAAATTTACCTGTTAAATGGGCTGAAATTTTTTAACAACAAAAATGTGTCTGGGTAATTGCCATCGTTACCCAGCCAAATGTTTCGAATATCTACGCACTATTTTGTGCTCATTCATTGAAGAAAAGGAAGATAACTTTATAGTTATTGAAGTTATTGAAGTTATTGAAGTGCCCATATACACACGCGCATTTTAAAACAAACCTGACCATGCGCGTAAACCCCGCTATGCGCAGAAGTGCTGGGCCTCTCCAGGGGGGGTGGGATCTGGCAGGGAGGGGTGGGGTGAGGGGTCAGGCCAGGACAGCGTCATTGTATGCTGCCCCACGGACGCGCATGCCGGCAACTTGCATCTGCTCCAGAAGAGCAGTAAGAAGAAAAATAAAAAAAAAAATTGGGGTAGCTAGGTAGGTGTTAGGGGTAGGGTGGAGAGGGGAAGGGGAAGGAAGGTTAGGCAGGGGGTTAGGGAAGTTCTCTCCCAGTCCGCTCCTTAACTGGAAATTAATTAGGGAAAATTAACCTTCCCCGTGCGTGCCACCCACACATGCGAGCGAGGATTTCAAAATGCGGTACACATGAGTGCGAGGCCATCAGATTTTATAACATACACACCCTGCATGCGTGCATGCTTCTTTTAAAATCGACCCCATTATATATGTACAGGTTATAAAATACATACAATTGCATGTATGTAAAAGACACACGTGAATAGATATACAAGTTAGCTGGATAAGTTCCAATTTATTCAGCTAAGGGGGTCATTCTTTAAAACACGATGTGGCCTTATCACGTGCATTAGGGCCTTATCGCACGCAAAAATGCCCTAACACAAGCAATAGCAACCGCATCGCAACATTAACATTTAAATGAGGGAAAGGTTAGGTGAGAGTGAGTGAGAGAGAGAGAGAGAGAGAGAGCGTGCCTCTGGGGGTAACACCATAGTAAGCAGCTATTTATGCTACTATAGGAGGCCCACCTAGTAACACGAGGTGAGGTGTAGGTGGTCTATTAGGGGATAATCTAAGGCTTTTAGAAGACCTTTGGGTGTCTGAGGTTTCTTGTTCCAGATCACTTTCAAGAGAATTGTATTTTCTACCCCATTTAAAGTCACTGCATAGAGGGAACTTAATGTCGCTTTCTTGGACCAAACATGCTCTAATTATCTTAATGACCTCATGATGTTCTAGATTGCTCATCTCCATTTGGAAGATCTTTTTTATGTGGTATGTTTTAAACTGAAGAGTATTTTATTTGTATTTTTCACCACTGTGGGCAGTTTATACTCTGATATAGTGATCTAAAAATAATAAATGAAATGAAAAAGAAATGTGACGCTTCTCATGTTTGGAGGATTTAACATCTTGAGTGAGACCTAGTATCATCATGGTGGTGAAAAAATCTGTATGTACGATATCAGGCTTTCTATATGTAGGTTAAAGTCACCCATAATTACTAGCTTGGGGAATCACATCTGAGACTCTTCTAATAGCTCTTGTAAGGATAGTATGTTGTTTTGAGAAACACAGTATACTACCAGAAACCTATAAACTGGTTGGAGCCAGTCCAGAGGGAGACTACTAAAATGGTGTTAGTTATCCTCATTCTAAAGCATATGGAGGCAGATCTAAACATGTATACCCTAGGGTAAAGGTAGGATAGGGGAGATATGATAGAGATATTTAAATAACTTCAAGGTTACCTTGCAGAGGAGACAGGCCTTTTTCAAAGGAAAGGAGGCTTTAGAACAAGTAGTTATGGGATGAAGATAAAAGGGAGTAGAATCAAAAGTAACCTGAAGAAATATTTCTTTACAATGATTACCCGATGGAGGGCTTAAGTTTCTTGCAAGGTGGTTTCCTTTGAAGTTGTGCATGAAGTGTCGCACAAAGGGGCATACCCTTTGTGATCCTTCAGTGCAAGGCAAATGGGCCATCTGTTTTTTGTATGCCTTTTAAAGTGCTGGTGTTTGTGGTGACATTTTGGGGGCAGGGTAAGAAAAGTCCGATTCTCACAGCTGGAGCTGGAAAGAGACTGCTACAGAGCTCTGGGTGGGGGTGTGTGTGTGTGTGTGGGGGGGGGGGGGAGATAAGGATCTCCTAGACAGCACTGATAGGGTTTCACTTCTCTTCCCTGCGGCTACTGATGCTTCTTTTGGAGTCACGTGTTTTTAACCCCTTAAGGGGCCTATGCCAGTGTTACATCATCTGGGGAGGGTAAGGAGAGCCCTGTTTCTGTGGCTGGATCTGGAGAGAGACTGCTGCAGGGCTTGAAGGAAAGGAGGAGAAGGAGCCCCTATAGAGTGCTGATGGGGCACAGTGATTGGGGACATATTTTTTCTAGTTAAGAGATCATGAAGTAGTGCAACTTAGGCCCATGATTACTATCGATAATATGGCATGAATCTATACATTAGATGTGATGAAAAGATTATGTGAAGAATTGGGTAATTCTATGTGATGGTTTTGATCAAGAAAAGAGTGGTACATTTATCTATATACCTTATATAGAGTATATAGGCTTGTTGATTGTCACCATCTGTATGTATCATTTTTCTTGGGCGACAGTATAATAGATATGAAAAAAAATGTGGTTAGTTCTTGATCCTTGATGCAAAAGTTGTAATATTGTGCACTAACCTTTGTAAAGCTGTAGTATTTTGTTACAGTATAAGAACTTTATGTTATATGTTCCAACGGTTTCCAATCATTGATGGTACATGTATTAGACTAAAAGTTTTATTTTGTTTGGTGATGGATGCTTTTAAGGTATGAATGTAGTATGAATATGGAGTGGTGTATATAGAGTGCGGTATTTATTATACAGTATTGATGTTGTTATTTGAATTGTGTTAATAAATACAGACTCTCATTAATTTCATTTGTGATTGATATTGCATTTGAGAGTCACGTGTAAACTCACCCATATTAAGTTTACCTTTCAGGTTACTGAAATGTCATGTCAACCAGTTGAGATTAAGGTGGGAAGGAGGGTGGGAAAATCAAACCAACTCATTTAGAAGAGGGAACCTTTGGACTGAGGAAAAACTACAAATGTTGGAGATAGAAAATTGTACAAAAAAACCAATGGAAATAGAGAAGTCAATGGGAAGGACCTCAGAACCTATTAATTACATTTAGAAGCACTACTGGAAGAATCTGAGGCCTTCACTATGGTTCAGGGTTCAGAGAATTTGAAATGGACTTGATAGAGGGTTGTTTGGAATTTAGTGGAGAAGAGCATGGTGTCCCCTTTAAGGAGCATAAAGATTGAACAGAGGAATTGATATGTGTCACGTGACTGAGGCAGGGAAAAGGGAATGGCAGAATGCTGAATTACTTGTCATGCTGATTGTTGCTGTTGAATGTTCCGTGAGCAGTAAATACAAGTCAGTTCTGTTAAAAACATGTCACCTTTGCTCTTTTCTTCAGGCTCTGGGCTGTTCCATAGTTTTACATGAGAACAAAATAAAGAGGAACTACCCAGTTAAAATTTTAGGGGTTTGTTTGTACATGGGTGTGGAGGATTGGGTAGATATGGTCCCAACAAAGTGTTTATGACCTTTTTCTTGGCAGAATATTACCGAGAAGTGCCACTGACTTCTGCAGTCCATAGCACCCTACCATCTCTGGTGGACATTAGCCAGGTCTAGCACTGCTTAGCTTCCAACAACTAACAAGTTCAGGCTCTTCCAGCATAATGTTGCTAAGGACTTTATGAGAAAGCTACAAAAACTTTGTTAACATTCTAAATCCTATAAACCTTGTAGATGCTAAGCAAGGACGGAAAAATCATCAGTCAAAATTTTAGAAAACAAACCAGTATATTTTTCTCTAATTGAGTCTGCACGCCTCCAAAGCCTCCAGTGCTCCTATTTTGTTCAACATAGCATTAATTTACATCAGAATTAAACAATATTTAATCCTAGAAACAGACATAGTTTTCAGAGGTATCTTTTAATTGTAAAGCTTGCACAAAATCCTGTGCAACTTCTATTCTGCTATACCTACAATTTTAAACTTTTTTCTTTTGTATAAAGTTTGTGGTTGTATTAATTTTCTTCTCAATTTTCTTCTCATTAACACAATCTGAAATCAGCAGGTATTTGAGTAAGAATTCCAAAGGTTTATCAGAAAACTGGCTGCAGGGCCGATCCAAGATGGCGCCGACATAAGCACACGCAGAAACATCAGCTCCGTGGATAAAGCCTTTCAGAACTCTTTTCAACCTTTTCCTATATTTAATTTCCTGCTGCGATGCCACACACCAAAAGAAAGGCGCGTATTCGAGAAAATCTTACCTCCACGCCGACTTCTAACGACCGGCAGCTGCGGATTGAGGAGGTTTTTGCTAGACCCGTTTCTCAGAGACCGGAGGGAGGAGCCGCTGGCGGCAACGATGAGAAGCAGACGTCGACCGATAAGGCAGAGGAAATATCCCTCAGCCCGGGAGCACCTAGCACTCCTACCCCGCCGCAAGGACCTCCTAAAAGATCGGAGGGAATGTTTGGGAGTCCAGCTGACCCAGTCACTCCGCAGACTCTGCCGACCCAGAGAGCCGGTGATAAATTGTACGCCGACTCGGAGAGCCCAGTGCAGGGCTCCAGGGGTATAGGAGCAGAGGATCAGCCGGAGATGAGAGCAGAAGCGGGTGAAGGAGACTCCCTGGAGGTACGAGTGGTAATACCAGATATGAGCGAGATGATGAATGTGTCTGGAAAAATAACTTTAGCGGAGGTGTGGAAGTTGTTAATAGGAATGGATAAAACTATCAAATCTATTTCTATAATGTTAAAAGAACAGACAAATAAAGTACAAATTATTGAAAATAAGACCAGTCACATGGAACAAGAAATTGTGAAGATTAAAGAGATTCAAATTAATCTGATTAAGTCTGAAAGTATACAATCGAACAAAATGGAGGTATTAGAGAATATAATCAGAAGACCAAACTTGAGATTCGTGAATTTTCCTAAATCCTGAATTATACCACCTAAAGAAATGTTGAAGAACTATTTCTTAAAGATTTTGAAGTTTCAAGAGACTGATATAACACCAGTTTCAAGAGTATTTTATCTACCAGCCTCTAAAGATCAGGAAGGAAAAGATAATAATGGGCTACAAGCAACAAGGGAAACTTCGTCCTTGAATTTAACGGAGTTGTTGGAAAAATCCACTGAAACCCCTATTATATCCAGAGCAACTTTAGTAGTGACGTTTTTACATATTTCAGATAGAGATTCTGTACTGAGACTTTTTTTTCGAAATTTGGATCAGTTATTTCATGGTCAGCAAGTCTGAGTTTTCCCGGACATTGTGAGAACAACCCAGGAGAAGAGAAAAAAATTTCTTTCTATGAGAAATGAAGTGGTAAATAGAGGGGCAAAGTTTAATTTACGTTTTCCCTGTAAATGCATACTTCTTTTTCAGAATAGTAAATATATTTTCACAGATCCATCACATCTACGGGAATATCTGGATACCCACTCTTAAGTTTTGTCTCCAGGAGAGGTTAAGTGATAAAAGTAATATAGAAACGGGGGTATTATGTCATGACTTATGATATTGTTTATTTCTTGTTATCTGCTTTTTAAACATCTTGGATCTCTCCATGTTGCCTATGATATTTGAAAGGGTAAAGGTATATTTAATTTCTTTGGAGTGTAGAAACACCAATAGTTAAGTCACAATATTGGTTTTTTTTTCTATTTTCTTCCTTTCTCCTTTCTGTATTTTCTGGAGACATTGAATAAATGTAATCATTTGTTGAAAATTCAATAAAAAGAAAATTAAAAAAAAAAAAAAAAGAAAACTGGCTGCAAACATTTCAAAATGAGCAGGATCTTGATCAAACAAGGAAAAGTACCTTGATCCTCAAACCAGGCCTCAAACATTCGCCAAACCCGCATATATGCCAAGGAAGTAAAGAACTTTCTAGCTCTTAGCAAGGTGAAAATCCCTGCCACAGAGTATCCACTTTTCAGCAAGTGAGCCCTTTCAAGGGCACTACCATAAGACAAAATTGAGTCAGATCTTCGTGAAGAATAGGACCCTGCCACAACAGATCCCAGGAGCCACCGCAGATCTGCATACCACGATCTCCTGGGCCAATCTGGAACAACCAAGAGGACCATCCCTCTGTGGTGCTCGATCTTTCAGACTAATCTGTCCAACATGGGCCATGGAGGAAATGCGTACAGCAGCTTGTCTTACAGCCACTCCTGCACCAAGGCATCGATCCACAATGACTTCAGATCTTTCCTGCGACTGAAGAATTGCAGAACCTTTGCATTGTGAGAAGTTGCCAGCAGCTCTAGAAATGGGAGACCTCAGTGATCCAGAATCAGCTGAAATGCATTTGATACCGCCCATTCTTCTGTATCCAGTCTGTTCCTGCTGAAAAAGTCTGCTCTTGCATTGTCTTTTCCTGTTATATGCGAGGCTGAGATCATCTAGAGATGTAGTTTGGCCCATTCCATAAGTTGATCTATCTCCTACGAGACTTGTTGGCTCTTGGTTCCTCCCTGACAAATTTATGTAAGCCACAAATCTGCTTCACTTTTTTGAATGAGTTAATAAACATGTGGATAAAGGTGAAGCGGTAGATGTAGTGGACTTGGATTTTCAGAAGGCATTTGATAAAGTTCCTCATGAGAGGCTTCTAGGAAAAATAAAAAGTCATGTGATAGGTGGCGATGTCCTTTTGTGGATTACAAACTGGTTAAAAGACAGGAAACAGAGAGTAATATTAAATGGACAATTTTCTCAGTGGAAAGGAGTGGGCAGTGGAGTGCCTCAGGGATCTGTATTGGGACCCTTACTTTTCAATATATTTATAAATGATCTGGAAAGAAATACGACGTGAGGTAATCAAATTTGCGGATGATACAAAACTGTTCAGAGTAGTTAAATCAAGAGCAGATTGTGATAAATTGCAGGAAGACCTTGTGAGGCTGGAAAATTGGGCAACAAAATGGCAGATGAAATTTAATGTGGATAAGTGCAAGGTGATGCATATTGGGAAAAATAACCCATGCTATAGTTCCACAATGTTAGGTTCCATATTAGGTGCAACTACCCAAGAAAGAGATCTAGGCGTCATAGTGGATAACACATTGAAATCATCAGTTCAGTGTGCTGTGGCAGTCAAAAAAGCAAACAGAATGTTGGGAATTATTAGAAAGGGAATGGTGAATAAAACGGAAAATGTCATAATGCCTCTGTACTGCTTCATGGTGAGACCGCACCTTGAATACTGTGTACAATTCTGGTCACCACATCACAAAAAAGATATAATTGCAATGGAGAAGTTACAGAGAAGGGCTACCAAAATGATAAGGGGAATGGAACAGCTCCCCTATGAGGAAAGTAAAGAGGTTAGGACTTTTCAGCTTGGAGAAGAGACGGCTGAGGGGGGATATGATAGAGGTGTTTAAAATCATGAGAGGTCTAGAATGGGTAGACGTGAATCGGTTTTTTACTCTTTCGGATAATAGACTAGGGGGCACTCCATGAAGTTAGCATGGGGCACATTTAAAACTAATCGGAGAAAGTTCTTTTTTACTCAACGCACAATTAAACTCTGGAATTTGTTGCCAGAGGATGTGGTTAGTGCAGTTAGTATAGCTGTGTTTAAAAAAGGATTGGATAAGTTCTTGGAGGAGAAGTCCATTACCTGCTATTAAGTTCACTTAGAAAATAGCCACTGCCATTAGCAATGGTAACATGGAATAGACTTAGTTTTTGGGTACTTGCCAGGTTCTTGTGGCCTGGTTTTGGCCTCTGTTGGAAACAGGATGCTGGGCTTGATGGACCCTTGGTCTGACCCAGTATGGCATGTTCTTATGTTCTTAGGTGTCTCATACTAGGCATCCCAATGCCTAGGTGTCCCTAGGATAGGTGCAGTAAAAAATTAAATGCATAGCAATGCTCAACTTGTATGTACAGGTAAGTGGACAGCCACTTAAATTGTTGCTTAACTCGGACACACAGACTACTAGGCCTGCCTAAGTATCTGAAAACTGGATGCACAACTTGGACGCTTTGCTAGACGTAGACACTGAACCAACAATCCTGTAGAGGGCAGCCTTAAGAAGGTGCGTGGAACGCCACGGATGCCCACCATGTGGTGTGCAACAAAATGCCTCAAAGCGGGGCCTAGCCTACAGAGGCTGCTGAACCCACTGCCATGTCCCTCGACCTCCTATGGAGTGTGATAAACGTCAAAATGGTATACTAAGCACGGAGACCAAGGAAGGTGGAAGCCCTACAGCAAAAAATCCTCCTTCTCTGTATCTGTATTTTCAATTTTTTCAATTTTTTATTTTCTTTTTTTTTTTTTTTAATTTACCTGAGCTTAGCCCTACCTGGTTGAGTACAGAGATGGTCTCCAGCTGCTGGGCGAGAGGCCAAGTGCCATCACTGCCATGCTCAGCTTCTTGCACACACTGGCTTTCAGATGCTTAACAACTAAGTCCACACCAGCTGAAAAACCAGCTACCACACCAAGGCACTCATCTGAGGGACAACAGAAATCACCTCAGGAATTCCCAATTGGGGGAGGGACCTTTTGGTATCACTGCAGGAGAGTGGGGTAAATTTATTTTCCTTATTTCTCCTTTTTCAAATCGAAGCAATCCCTGGTAGGGAGATGCATGTCCACCATCTGCTGGAGACGGAGAATACTGGCAAGCTGATGTCACAGCAGGGGTATATATACTGTGACATTGGTTGCTCTATCTCCATCTGCTGGTAGAGGTGCATAACCCACTTGCTCTGAATTCATCTGACTGGACACTAAGAAATGTTTCATTGAATTAATTTATTATATTTATTTTTATTTGGTACATTGCTTTGAACAATTTTTCATCAGTAAAGTGATTGATAAATACTGTAAAATAAATATCCAAAGAAGTAAAACAGTTTTAATTGGAAAAGCTAATGCCATTTCTACTGTTATTGGTATTATATAAGAAGTTCACCTAAATCTTATAAATTTCAACTTATTCATGTGCCCCAAAGCATAGGATTAGAGAGTAGGGATGTGAATCGTTTTAGGACGATTAAAATTATCGTCCGATAATTTTAATATCGTCTTAAACCGTTATGGAACACAATACAATACAGATTCTAACGATTTATCGTTATAAATCGTTAGAATCATGAGCCGGCACACTAAAACCCCCTAAAACCCACCCCCGACCCTTTAAATTAAATCCCCCACCCTCCCGAACCCCCCCCCAAATAACTTAAATAACCTGCGGGTCCAGCGGCGGTCCGGAACGGCAGCGGTCCGGAACGGGCTCCTGCTCTGAATCTTGTCGTCTTCAGCCGGCGCCATTTTCCAAAATGGCGCCGAAAAATGGCGGCGGCCATAGACGAAAAAGATTGGACGGCAGGAGGTCCTTCCGGACCCCCGCTGGACTTTTGGCAAGTCTCGTGGGGGTCAGGAGGCCCCCCACAAGCTGGCCAAAAGTTCCTGGAGGTCCAGCGGGGGTCAGGGAGCGATTTCCCGCCACGAATCGTTTTCGTACGGAAAATGGCGCCGGCAGGAGATCGACTGCAGGAGGTCGTTCAGCGAGGGTTCCGGCGCCTCGCTGAACGACCTCCTGCAGTCGATCTCCTGCCGGCGCCATTTTCCGTACGAAAATGATTCGCGGCGGGAAATCGCTCCCTGACCCCCGCTGGACCTCCAGGAACTTTTGGCCAGCTTGTGGGGGGCCTCCTGACCCCCACGAGACTTGCCAAAAGTCCAGCGGGGGTCCGGAAGGACCTCCTGCCGTCCAATCTTTTTCGTCTATGGCCGCCGCCATTTTTCGGCGCCATTTTGGAAAATGGCGCCGGCTGAAGACGACAAGATTCAGAGCAGGAGCCCGTTCCGGACAGCTGCTGTTCCGGACCGCCGCTGGACCCGCAGGTTATTTAAGTTATTTGGGGGGGGGTTCGGGAGGGTGGGGGATTTAATTTAAAGGGTCGGGGGTGGGTTTTAGGGGGTTTTAATGTGCCGGTTTTTCGATTTTTCGATTTTTAACGATTTTTAACGATTTTTCACGATATTTTACCCCCCCAAACGGCAACAATACGATTCCCTCCCCCTCCCAGCCGAAATCGATCGTTAAGACGATCGAGGACACGATTCACATCCCTATTAGAGAGACCATCATAACACCCAACAGTGAAAGCTCTTATTTTCATCTGATAAATAAACATGGGTCATTTATAATCATAGGTGTCATAGCATGGCAGTTCAAATAATTTTTTATAATTGTGTTATGCATATAAAAACAAGAAGGTTACTTTCCTCAGATGGAGTTTTTCTTCATTATCCCAAAGAAGAGGGATGTGTGAATCTTCAACTGCAGAATTTACACAAAGTTCTTCAACTACAGTGCTTAATCAGAACCCGACATAACGCTATGTTTCGAATGATTCTCCTTCAGGAGTAATACATATGCTCAGCAATCTCCAAATTTCAGTGGCTCATTAAATTGCAAAAAAACATACAGGAATAACTTCATAGGCAACAATATATTGTCAAAAATTCAAAACTCACCCACATCAGAACAAATTCTTACTGGCAAAATAATTTTCTTCTTCAGTCAGCTCGAACCATGTATGTTTGACCACCATTTTGGCCTGTTGCTTTTAAGTAGAAAGATGACATGTGTACGTACAAGTGATGAAACGTCATTTGTTACATCAGCGCACCTGAATTGTCAACAGTAATGGAAGTGAAACCCGATCAATATGTATGATCTTGTAGTACATTATAGCCACTTGTTTCAAGCCAGATTTGAATTTAATGGATGAGCAATCCAAAAAATCCACACAAGTACAAATCAGCACATTGAAATGAAGCAATCTATTCCTCGAACAAGCATTTAACATACTTGCTGTCAAAAGGAAGACATTTCTTATGTAATTTGTATCTAATCCATGAGTCTTAAATACAAGAATACCACCCAATTTCAGCATTGAGACCCTGAGGGAACATTGAACTCATATTAAAAATCCATCTTTATTCCCTTTCTAGCAAAGATTTAGCCTGGTTGTCCCCCCTCCAATGTCCTAAATATACCATTTAATATCGTCAAACCAATGTACAAACTGATGATACAATGCTGCTGGTTACATTCAATATCTACACATAAGGTGCTAGTCTACATACTGTTATCAGAGAACCTGCGTTAAAACTACTCTGATGCATCAAATGTGGGAAGAGTTGAACAATGACCTGTATGGGAGAATGCTAAAAATGGATGACTTCACCATGAGTAAACTGCATGCTTTCAATGTCATATAAATTAATGAATACAAGAGATAAAATATCTTTGGGGCCCAAAATATAAAAGGAAAGGAGACCTTCGAAAATGGCCAATAGAAATTGGCTAGTTGATGTTTTGAGGACTGTAGGTAGTACTGCGGATTTCAAATGCCATTTAAGAATATAAAACTAAGCAAAAGAGATGGAAGTGATACAATAGCAGCAAAGACAATAACGGGAACAGAGAGACGAGCCTTTAGCATAAGCAATATCACTGTTGTAATACCTAGAGATCAGGGGCCTGAGCTAACAAAAGAATCTCATTATGCTATTTAGTTAGAAGAACACTAGAAGAGCTGTAAGACAGAAAGTCGGCAAAAGTAATACCATCAAGTAAAAAGAGATATCACAACCTTCAAGAAATTGAAAGATCGGTCATATCCAGATTATTACTTTCAAATTTGAATTTGATACAACTGATGACTCATCCCTTGGGACCGTCATTTTCAGTTTTTATTTTATTTTGCCTGGGAATTTCAACGTTAGAACAAAAAAAAGAAATCGGTAGAAAAATGACTTTTCCACTGATTTTTATCTTGCGTGTAATACCAAAGTCATTGCTCCACTGACTTTTTTTTTTTGTTAAAACAGTGAAAATCCCAGGGTAAATAAAATAAAAACTGAAAACAAAGGTCCTTACTCATCCCCTATGATGTTCAATGTCACCATTTTATAATAGTCCAGGTATGGAATGTTTATTAATCTTATAAAAAGATCCTCAATAAAAAAAAATTGTTCTTAGTTAAAAATAAAACAAAGACTAATCATTTTAGGATTAGAGGGGCTGATAACTGTGACTGTAAATTGTTGACTGTTTGCTCTACTTGGTCTTCAGATTTCTCTCTAATCTGTCTTTAATATGGGCAGTATTCCATTTGTTTAGAAATGTGCCACCTTCTCTCCTATTGACAGATAGGATGATCCTTAAGAAGCTGGCAGCAACTTCTAATATCTGTTCTTTGTCATCCTGAGTAAAATTTGAAAGAATAACAGTGATCATGACAGGAGCCAGCGACTTACATTTTTTCAAGGCACACTGCTTTACCATTAATCCAAAGGAAAAGATTTTCAGGGTGCATCACTTTGCTTTCCTGGTTCTAAACTATTTTAATAAATTGCTCTGGAAAAAACACTAGGAATATTCAGACAAAATAATTGTGTTTGTTTGTTTTTCTTTTCCAGGAAAGGAGGATTCAGGGTTTTTGTTTTGTTTAATGTTTATTTTGGCTAAGTTTGTGCTAGATTTTCTAATGTCGCGCACCTCTCTGAATCCCGTGGTAACGGGGGGCGGGGGGGGGGGATGAAGCGAGGGGGGGGGCGGGCCTGCGAAAGTCGGCAGCGATCGCACCACCGTGGTGTTATCGCTGCCAGCTTTTGCACCCAATAGCACCACCGTGAAAGGTGGTGCTATTGCACATGCCACGGGCGGCGATAAGGGATCTTACCTTTTCGCTGCCAGCGGTTTCCGCCGCGTCTGCCCCGACGACGCTCCGATTCCTCCTCTTCCGGTGCCGATTCCACCCCGACTCCGCCTCTATATAGCTATTGCAATCAAAAATTCCCTTTTCACGTGCGATAGGAATAGAAAATGGCCTCCTTTGTTTGCTAAACCGAAACAAACATTAAGAAAAATATCCAAAACCAAAAAAATAAAATTGAAATAGGCCTTCCTCAGGCCCTCACTTCAACTTCCCAGAGTATTCTTGGGGGCTTCTGAAGGTTCCTTCAATCTCCCGCCAAGGTTTAGGGGCCTTCCCCTCTGGCCATCCCCTCCCACCACAAAGAAATCTGCCAGGATTGAGGACCATCCCACCTCTCATTAATTCCTGCAACTTTTTAAAAATGGCATTTTGGATGCTAAGCTGGATAACTTTAGAACTCTCTGAAAGCAGTCCTAGGGTTACCCAAATAAACTTAAGCAGCTAACTTCCCAATAGCTGGGAATATTCAGCAGTGTGTCTCCACATTTGAATATCTGGTATAAATTAGCCAGATGAGTTTTTCTGGCTAACGCTTTTGCTCTCTGTCCAACTAAATATCAGCATTGTTGTTTTGATGGGACTTAGCAGTAAGGGTGTTAATGATGCCAAAATATGCAAACAGACTTGCAATTAAAACAAACAAATATTAGAGATCAATTTGTTATCCAAATAGGCTAATAATTTATTATAAGGATTACAAATACTACAAATTACAGCACTGATCAAATTATTGCATATGAGTATATAGACATTTAGATATTTTGTATTCACTAGGGTTTGTTAGAGAGAAATATGCAAACAGAAAGCAAGGTTTTGTTGATTATCATATTTGCAAGCAATACAATATAAATTACTGGAAGTTGGCTGCTTCTTGTAGATCAGATGGGCAGAAAGGTCAGCTGATCAGTCTACACTCATACTTGCTTCATTCATGATGGTGGTGATGGCAAGGCTTGTGTATTCTTTTGAAACTAATGGGTAAAATGCAATGAATGCCTCCATTTTTGTTTAACTCATGGACATCTGAAATGAATGGCATAATCCCACAAATTTAATAAAAATGTTTGTATCATTTATTTATTTATTTTTTTGTTTAATGTCTTATATTCCACTGACTTCCATACAAGAGTATGTTCAGTGCATTGGGGTAGATTGTCAAAGGGTTACACGCGTAACTGCGAAAACCTGCTCCTGCACGCGCCGAGTCTATTTTGCATAGGCTCGGCAACGCGCGCATGTCCCGGGACTTTGTAAAAAGGGCGGGAAGGGGGTGGGGCGCCGGTCCGGGGGTGGTCCTGAGTCCTCCAGCACAGCGGCCGTGCTGGGGCATAGGGATGTGAATCGTTTTTTGACGATTTAAAATATCGTCCGATATATTTTAAATCGTCAAAAATCGTTAGGGCCACGATACAATACCAATTCCCCCGATTTATCGTCAAAAAATCATAAATCGGGGGAAGGGGGAGGGCAGGAAAACCGGCACACTAAAACACCCTAAAACCCACCCCCGACCCTTTAAATTAAATCCCCCACCCTCCCGAACCCCCCCCAAATGCCTTAAATTACCTGGGGGTCCAGCAGCACACTAAAACACGGCACACTAAAACCCCCTAAAACCCACCCCGACCCTTTAAATTAAATCCCCCACCCTCCCGAACCCCCCCCCAAATGCCTTAAATTACCTGGGGGTCCGGAGCCTTAAATTACCTCCATAGCAGCGGTCCGTAGCTAAATCGGGGGAAGGGGGAGAGCAGGAAAAGCGGCACACTAAATCGTGTAGTCTTCAGCCGGCGCCATTTTGCAAAATGGCTGCCGCAAAATGGCGGCGGCCATAGACCAAAACGATTCGACGCAGGTCGTTCCGGACCCCGCTGGACTTTTGGCAAGTCTTGTGGGGGTCAGGAGGCCCCCCCAAGCTGGCCAAAGGTTCCTGGGGGTCCAGCGGGGGTCCGTGAGCGATTTCCTGCCGCGAATCGTTTTCCGTACGGAAAATGGCGCCGGTAGGAGATCGACTGCAGGAGGTCGTTCAGCCGGGGTCCGGAACGACCTCCTGCGTCAAATCGTTTTGGTCTATGGCCGCCGCCATTTTGCGGCGGCCATTTTGCAAAATGGCGCCGGCTGAAGACTACACAATTTAGTGTGCCGCTTTTCCTGCTCTCCCCCTTCCCCCGATTTAGCTACGGACCGCCGCTACGGAGGTAATTTAAGGCTACGGACCCCCAGGTAATTTAAGGCATTTGGGGGGGGGTTCGGGAGGGTGGGGGATTTAATTTAAAGGGTCGGGGGTGTGTTTTAGGGGGTTTTAGTGTGCCGGCTCACGATTTTAACGATATTCACGATACTTTACACACCCAAATGGCAACAATACGATTCCCTCCCCCTCCCAGCCGAAATCGATCGTTAAGACGATCGAGGACACGATTCACATCTCTACTGGGGCATAGCACACCGGTAGCTGGCCGGCGCACTAAAGTTACACCTGCCCTACGGAGGGGTGGGAGCGAAGGGGGGCGGTCCTGCGAAAGCCAGCAGCCATCACACCACCGCGGTGTTATCGCTGCTGGCTTTCGCACCCAATAGCGCCATCGTGAAAGGTGGTGCTATTGGGCGCGCTACTGGCGACGATAATGGTGCTTACCTTATCGCCGCCAGCAAAGACATCGCAGCGTCTGCCTCCTCGCCGCCCTGACTCCTCCCCTCGCTGCCCCAACTTCGCCCAGACTCTGCCCCCGGCAAACTATTGCACGCGAAAAGGGACTTTTCACGTACGATAGCCACTTATCACATGCGATATGCAATAGAAAATGACCCCTAAGTTGGAGGAAGTACAGAAAAGCAGTATTTTTTGCTTTTCTGTACACTGTTTTGGATCCTCAAAAATTAATGCCTGCTCTGGGGCATGCAGTAGTTTTTGAGAGTAACAATGTACGCGTTGGTTGCACATTTTTTTTTTTTTTGCATGGGGGGGGAAATAGTTAATAGCCTCATCAACATGAATTTGCATGTGATGAACACTATTAGCTACGTGCTCTTCTGGATGTTCATTTTGGATGCGCTAAGCCCCATTTTGCATCGGAGTTATTGACGTGCATCTGAAGCATATGTCCAGTTGTTGAGGCATGTACTGCGGCCAGTGCATGGTATTGCATTGGCCTGATAGTGTCTTGGAGTTCTCATGCCACTCTTTGTGCTGCTTTGTTCCTGCATCAATGCCTAAGTTATGTTTCTGCCACCTTTGCAGATTTGTTCCTTCTTTATGGTGCCTCAGGATGTTCGTGCCACTCTTGCTGCCATGTTACCCCTTTTATCCTGCTTTTGGGGGTTCATACCACTGTTACTGATGCCCTCTCTTAAAGCCTTGGGGTGTTCCTAACACTCTTGATGCTGCTTTGCTCTTCTGATGGTACCTTGGAGAGCTCCTGCCACTGCTGGCTCTCTTTTGCCCCTTTAGGCTGTTCATTCCACTTTTGGTGCCACAGTCTATTTCCCCTTCTGATGTTGTCTACCCAAAGGTTTCATTACAATTCATTAGAAACCCCAATGTCGAAGCTCGAAATAGCCTGCATTGCTTCCCCTATTGATTTTAATGGGAAATGAAAAAAACAAATGAAAGACATCCATTTTTTTTTTCATGTAAAACTAATGAAACAGATGGAGGTGATCTACACAATGAATAAATGAACCGAAACAAAAATGTTTCTTTGCACATTCCTAATGATGGTGGCTCCTCAAATGTTCCCTTGTCTTGTTTCAAGTCTTATAACTTTTTGGAAGTAATTTTTCAGCGAGTTATTAGAATACTTTTGACATCTCCTTCCTTTCCATAAAGTGAACTGTTTGCCAAAAACCATTCTAACTTAGCTATTAATTTATCACATTTTCCACTGCCTTGCTTAATATGGTTGTGAAACATAAGTGGTTTGTAGTTTCCACAAGATTTCAACGTACCTTTTCAGTACGATGGTGTCACATTTCCTTATTTCTACTCTTTTGATTCTCGCCTTACCTATAATAATTCATTATACATTAAGGTAAGATTTGTTAATTGAAATGACAGCTCTTTTAGCAGCCAGAGAGGTAGCTCATCCGGTCCCTGTGATTTAGCTGGTGTAATTTCATGTCGAATTTTCATACAAAATAAGCGTTAGTAATTTCAGGAAGTGCTAATAATTGAATGTGGCTTTGAAAATGCTGCCAATTAATTTTATCAGGTGCTATAAAGTTAGGAACCAAGTTTAGCAATGGGAAATAATATTTGCAGAAGAAATGGGAAGTATAAGGTTCCAGAGACAGATTTAAATTTAAGAAAAGAGTAACTCCGCATGTTTCAAACATATTGTATGTGAAGTGGACGGCTATTGTGCTGGAGTGTGCAGACACTGTCTGTAATGGTGTATCCTTGCTTCTGACCCAGAGCTGCCGGGGGGGAGGGATCCTTGCTATGCCCATAATGGCACTGGCTGCATAGCCCAGAGATCGGTACCGAAACCTCACAGAATGCCATCACATCCCAGTGATGTGTCAACCATACTTGTTGTGATGCAGACATCAGCGTGCCCAGTAATTGGCTCGAATGAGGTGTGATGACACCAGTGCCCTCATTGATGCATTGGGTAAGCTGATGTGGAGGCAGTGTCAGTGCTCCCCATTGGCTACCACAGGATGCCCTGACATTAGCAGAGGAGGTGGGGCCAATAGCACATTTAAAATGGAGCTGGCCCTGGACCTTGCCATCTTGCATCTGCTATTCCCGGGACCTATAAAGAATTTATAATTTATTGTTTTTTTATCTGCCAACAGCGGTTTACAGTTTAAAAACAATAACGAAATACAATAAATACATTCAATAATAAGAGATAACAGCTAAAAGTTTAAAAGCACAATAATAAAGTTTAGCTGTTAAAAGATAAGAGCTTAAAATTTGAGATAAAACTATTCCTCAAGGTATTGGAAATAACTAAAATCAAACAGGCTAATAAATAGTAAAAACATAAGTATTAAACAGTACTAAACATTAGACAATTCGACATCTGCCTGTGGCCAAAAATCTGTATACACGCATTTAAACCTGTGGTCCATTTTCTGTGTATGCGCATTTAAAAAGCCAGGTTTTAAGGTCGGCCTTAAATTTTTTCTTATCTGTTGTTAATCTCAACTCTGTTGGTAAATTGTTCCAGAGTTTGGTTCCCGCTATCGACACTGCGCGCTCTCTCACTTGGCTCAATCTTGCTGATCTTATCATTGGTATTGTTAGCAAGCCCTTGTTGGAAGATCGTAAGTTCTTCTGTGGTACAGGTAGCTTTAAAGAGAAATTCAGCCATTCAGTTTGATCTCCATAAATCAAGTTGTGTATTTTGCAGGCAGCTTTGTATTGTATTCGGTAACTTACTGGTAGCCAGTGAAGAGAAACCAACACTGGGGTAATATGATCAAATTTATTTTTTCCTGTCAGGATTCTAGCTGCGGAGTTCTATAGTACCTGAAGTGCTCTAATGGTAGAGGCAGGTAAACCGAGGAGGAGAGTGTTACAATAGTCTAAGTTCGTGAATATGAGGGATTGAAGAACAGTTCTATGATTTTGATGTTCCAGAAGTGGTTTTAGTCTTCTCAACGTTAATGATTTGAAATATCCATCTCTCAATTTTATAGCGATATGCTTTCTCATATTTACCCAACCAGCCCAAGAATTTACCCACCTATGTCCAGTTAACAAGGACAAGCGGGCCCTCCCCCTCAGCCCAGGGCTTGGGCCTCATAATAGTTTTTAACAGGGCTAGAAAACTTGTTTTTTTTTCTTTGTGACCTCTGTTACGCCAAGATTCTCGAGCCTAGTTCTGGAGGGAGGCAAAGTAGGGGAGGAGCCAGAGGGTTCATGCAAAAGGCACAACTAGGGTTTAGCCTTAGTATAATCCAGCAGAAAATCCTGAGGTGCTGAAGCAACAGGCCCAGCTGGTAGGGCAAAGGAAGGCACTTGGAGGGCCAGAAACCACAGATAATGGAAGGGAGCCAGCAGACTTGCTGTGTGAGGTAGCCAGCCTGGGATGGCCATCTCCCCGAGGGGATTCAGTGTCAAGAATGCAAGCTGACTAGAGGCAGGCCTTGGAAGACTGCTGAGCAGCAGTCATGTGGGGGCCCGAGACCTTCTCTCAAGAAGGAGTTAAGCGGGAGGGAGGTTCCAGCACCTAATGTTGGATTCCACTGTTAGATATCCAATAAAGGCCAATGTCATCCAGCATGACCCTATTTTGGTTTCGATTGCGGTTGTGTAATCTCTATTAAAAGGAAAAGGCCAGATGGTATCATGACCGCGCCAACTACTATCTCAATGAACTTCTGGCTAAAGTCTTGCACTGCTCTATAGGAGACCTACTCTGATTCCCAATTCATACTTCTTGTGGGGCTGGCAACATTTTGACTTCCTTAAGAAAAGCAGGACTGCAAGACCATGCATGCAGTGGGCTACAACCAGGACCAGATCAGTCTGTCCTGAAAAAAAAAAAATGGAGCCAGCTGGCAATTGCCCAATAGTGTGCTGAAAACATAGCGGATTGCATGGCTTTTGTGTTATAAATTCCACATTTTTACCTCATTAGCGGCTCTCACCTCTTGCATTTGTCTAACTGTTCAAGCATCTTGTTAGGAACTGCAAACCATGTTCAATTAACAGCGTTTAAAGCACAGAGGATTCTTAAAACCCAGAAGGGTTTGTGAGAGAGAAACAGCATACTTGCTAATATAGTCACATCTCTATTATAAGCACACTGTAGCATTTCTTACTGTGAAAAAGCAACATAGAGAAATCTTTTTCTTCCATTAGCACATACCCTAGTTAATACTGTACAGCATATGTTTTCTATTTCTTGCTCAGAATTCCAGTAACTTAGGCTCAGACTTAACTAGGACAAAATTAGGGTAATAGAGTGCAAATCACAAGCAGGACTTAATTTATAGACAAAAAGAAAGTGGGGCAAGAGTGGGGAGGGGAGTTGGACTGGGGGAAGCAGGGCTAGGGCCAGGTGTGAACTCTCTCCTAAACAAACACTGTCTTCCTTATCCCTGCGATCCTCCATTCCCAGCCCTCAGCAGTGCTCAATCCCCATCCATTCTTCACCCAGCAGTTCTCAACCAGAGGGGTGAAGGACAACCTGGGGCTTGAACATTTAGTGGCAGCTGCTCTCACTTGCGTAAGGAAGAAGAAGAGGAGGTTTAGAGACAATGTGTCTATTGTCCTCTCTGCTCTGGTGATCCTGGTTCTCCATCTGAAGCCTTCCTCCTCCCATGATTCTCCCAATGGTTCTAGAGCCCCCCAATTCTCACCCTCCTATATCCCTGGTGGTCCTCAGCCACCTTCCCCCCATTGATGGTCACTAATTTCCCCCACTCTGGGCAATTATCCACTCCAGAAACTCTCCTCCTCCTCTCCTTCCTTGTCCAGTAAAGGACAGACCTCTCTGCCATGGCAGGCGGGGATCAGACCCTTTCTTTTCAATCGGGATGGGGAAGGTTCTGGAATTCAAAAACATATCCTGTTCTTTGTCTTCTTGGGGGAGAAAGGGGGCAGCACCGCCTTCACTTACTCTCTCCTTTCTCCCTCTCCTCATCACATCCCCTTCTATTCCCACCCTCTTGACTGCCTCACTCACCAACTGCTCTCTGATCATCTCACTCACACCTCAGTCCCTCTGCTCCTCTCACTCACACCTCACAATACCTTCAATCCTCACTCACTCTCCCCCACACAAAATCCACAGCTCCTCTCATTCCTTTACTCACCTTTTTTGCACTCCACATCCACTCACTCACTTGTTCTCCCCTCCCCTCACTTCTGAAATCCTTATTCACTGTCTTGACCCCCATATCCCCTCACTCGTTTTTGTGTCTCTTCTCCATCCCCCAATGTGGTCACCAGTAATAGAGGTGGCAGAGCCTAGGAAGCCAACATGGTAAGCAGCAACTGGGCCAGGTTGCTGATACACCCATTAGCACCCATTAGGAACTGACAGGCATTCAACTCATATCTCTTCATTCTTTGGATTCTCTCTCATGGCCTGCTCAGTTGTGCTAAGAAATTGCACAAAATTCAAGGCCATGTAGCTGCTTTCTCCTCAAGGTAAATAGCTCCAACACTCCTCATGCGGCTTCCTCTAAGGTGTTGAGGGGTGGGCCCAAAAAGGCTCCCTACCACCAATGGTTCTGTTGCATTTCTGCATGGAGCTGGAACCAATTTGCACCACCAGCTCTGCTCTGCCCTCTTGGGTCCTGGAAAAAAGGTGGTCGAATGCCATTCTGAGTTGTTCTGAAAGAAACCAAATGAATCATTAAGCCTGGATGAGTGGCAATATTCCTCATATATTTCAAAGTGCTAATTCAATATGGGTTTATGTCTGTTCTTTGCTGTGCAGGGTCTGCTTCAGTATCACCCCCCTTCCCCTTCTTTTTGGAGCAGAAGGGAAGGGAGAACACCAAGAGGGGAGGGAGCTGGAATAGGGCGCAGAATGGCGGTTCTCTGCTCTGTCTGGTTGACTTACCCCTCTCCCCTCTTTTTCACTGCAGGTTGCCTGGATAGGAGGGTCTGGAGCAGAACATCCCTGCTGTTCAGCCTCTTAAGTTTGAAAAGTAGTGGGGGAACTGCATTCCAGGCTGTTCCTCCACCAATTAAGCACTGCTTGCAAGACAGTTTGCTTGCACAATTTTGGAATAATGCAGGGGTGGCCAACTCCAGTCCTTGAGAACAACAAACAGGCCAGGATACCATAACGAATATGCATGGAATAGATCTGCATACAATGGAGGGCAGTGCATGCAAATCTATTTCATGCATATCCAATGTGGATATCCTGAAAACTAGGCATGTTTGTAACTCTCGAGGGCCGGAGTTGGCTGCCCCTAAAATAATGCATCTTTTGGCCAATTCATTTTTTGTCTTCTAGAAGTTGCAGAAAACTAAAACTCCACATAAAAAAAAAATAATATTGAAAGCAAATATTGTACAAAGTGAAGCAAAGCATTTAGCTCCCTCCCCTCTTAAAAAAAAAGGCTAAATTTAAAAATCAGGCAAAGTCTTAGTGCTTTTTGCAAGGTTTTTCTTATGCAACTTTTTCCCTTTCACAAACTGCAAAAAGTTAAAATCTGAAGGAAAACAATAAACTGCTTCAAAATGGTGATAGAACACAAAAAAATGACTGATTTACAGAGCCGTAGCAGTAGCGCCTATGGCCAATATGGCTGCGACCATAGGCACTGCTGCTCAAGGGCGCCACTGGTCCACCGTGTGAACGATCAATCCATCGTGGGGCTGGCGGTGCAAGAGAAGCCTTGTGCTTTCCTTCTCCTACACCAATCATGGCAGCCAGAGCCTCTTCCACTCCTGAAGTTCAAACCACATGGGGCTCCATAAAGACTGTGCCCCCTGGTTCAAATAACGGGGCTGAGATTTCAACTGCAAGCTGGGAAGAAGCATCATTGTATCAAAAGTAGAAGGAGCCTTCCAAAACAGGATGTGGGGATTTGTTAGAAGATAAGGTTTAGTAGGGAGACTGGGAGAGCAGGGGACTGGGAAACTGGGGAGTGAGAGAGCAGGGGAAGTATGAGGTCTGAGGGGATTGGGGGGGACTAGGACACTGGGGGGGGGGGGGGGTTGGGAAGACAAGGGAAGAATGGAAGCCAAGGACCTGGAGAATGAGAGAGCAGGGGGGGAAATGGGGTCTGGGGAACAGATCAGGAGGGGACTGAGGCACTGGGGGGTCGGAAAGCAAGATAGGAACGGGGACTGTGGGAGAGTTCAGGTGGGGGCTGGAGCACTCTAATGTGGGAGAAATCAGAGGAAAATGGACTGGGCAGGTGAGAGGGTAGGGGGAGAACTGGACTGGGGAGTGGGAGAGTAGGGGATGATAGGGCTGTCATTTGGAGCTAGGCAGCAAGAGCAGGTGAAGAAGGTGGACTTAGATATTGGGTGGTGGGAGAGCAGTGAAGAACGGAGACTGGGGAAGGAGCAGAGGAAGAAAGGGGACTGTGTGACCAGGGGGGTAAGAGCAGGAACTCAGTGACTGGGAATCTGGGGACTCGGGAGGGCAGGGAATCTGAGACAGAGGGGGGGAGTAAAACAAGGACTTGGAGATGTCAAGAGCAGGGACACAGAAATTAGGAACTTGGCAGCTGGGTGAGTATGAGTAGGGGTGTATTAGAAGAGCTGGGAAAGGTGTGAATGAGGATGTGAATGACCTGGAGTACTGGAGAGAGTACGAGAGGCAGTAGAAAAGGAGTTGGATGTTGTGAAGGTGAGAGAGGGTGGGAAAGGGGTTCAGAAGGCAGTGAAAGAGGAGCAATAGAAGGCTCTTCTGATTTGCATACATACAGGAATAATGAGCTTATATAACAATGAAAATGCCTGAAAAAGGGACCTTATTATCCCTAAAAGCTTGCAACATAAAGCATTTCTTAGCATTACATTAGACATTATCTCTACCCAACTTACTGGTTTTAATCTTTCTTAGCTATCAAGTTCAAAAGCGGCTGCTCAGAATCCATTTCTATAAAAAGTTCATGCCGATGACATCAAGAAAGTAGGGTATGGAGATCTCCATGATAAATCAGCCTTAAATATCAAGCAACAAAAGTTGCCCATGTATTGTAGAAGACATAACTCCATTTCGAAATCAATTTATTTCATCTTCCCCTTTAGCTTCTGATGTGTATCTAAAACTGAATTCCTTAATCTAGACCGATCAGTGGTCTGTGGGCTGTCCAGCAGACCGCCGCTCTTACCTCCAGCTCTGGGATGGCTGCCGATGCCGCGATCTTCCACTGCCTCTCTGCATGCCGGGTTGCGGCCCTTGGATGCGGCAAGGGGCCGCTGGGTCCTTCCCATCAACCCTAGCACACACTTGCCTGATTTTAAAGGACTGTGGCTGGAAAGCCTCCGCAGCCCCTGCTGATGATGTCAGCTACGCTGACCTTTAAAAGGGCTAACCTCCAGCAGCAAAATGCCTCGGCAATAAGTCCACTACTGTAAGTGGAGCGAGTTGCCTCAGCACCCCTGTCTGCATTCTTGGTCTTCGTCGCTTCAGTTCCTGGTCTTCGATTCTTCAGTACCTGAACTTCATGTCTTCAGTTCCTGGAATCCTTCTTTGTTGTGGTCTATCTTCAGTTCTTCTGTCTCCTTGCCAGCCCGTCTGTGATGTTCCTTGCATCCCTGCCTGCCTATCCATCCCACCTTCCCTTGGCCATATGTCCGGTACGGACTTCGGCCTGCCTTGGACTTCACGATTTCTGCCTGCCACTGACCATTGCCTGCTCCTCAACTTCATTTGTACTCTGCCACTGACCACTGCCTGCTCTCCAACTACGTATGAACTCCGCCTGCCACTGACCACTGCCTGACTAAGCCTGTGCTCCGCCAGCCCCAGACTCTGGCCTGCTGCCCAACTATCTCTTCGGATCTACAGTTTATCAGCGGAGGGCCCCCGCCTAAGACCTGCCGGCCCCAGCACCTGAGGGCTCAACCTAAAGGGAACAAGGGCCTCTTCCATTTCCACAGGCTGATGGTGGGGACCACAGAGCTCCACCCTGCAGGCTGCAGCAACTCCATCTCGGTCTAATAGTCCACACCTGCAACACCAAGGATCCCCCATTTGGCCCATGGTTGAATTTCAGCCAGCCCAATGGTGGCAGGAAGAGCAGCAGTAACTCGTTTCACCCTGCCAATTGTCCAGCTAACTTTAGGACTGCTCTCTAATTGCCAGCACAACCAGACAGATAGTTAGCTAATAATTTATCTGACTAATATAACTCCACCCTGGAATGCCTCTCACTTATCCAGTTAATTTTTATCCAGCTAAACAGTTGGCCAGTCATATTGGTGCTGTTCAGAGAGGCGGGACATTTTAAACCCATAGGTTGTCTGGATAAGTCCTCACCTTGGCAGGCAAACCATCTGAATATTGACTTCATTTGTTTTGTAGCCCTGCTTCCCTTTTGAGGTCTTACCCTTGGCAGAAATAATAAGTTATTTGATTACATGTTGGTTTTGGTTTTTAGATATCTGTATTTCTTTTGCATGACCTGCTTGTTTGCATTCAACATCTTTAATATCTTGTTTAAAAATATAAAAAACCCAGATTGCACGTAACTATACTATATCTAAGAAGGCAAGCGTCAGGAAGATGCAGCCTGATTCACCAGGAACGTTTTCACAATTCTCAGAATTTTGCTGCCTAGGTCACAGGTGTACTAGGCCTATTTGGAAATTCAGGCTGTTTTTAAAAATCTGCTTTCTAGTAGTCCATACTGTACATATTAATGCCTGCATGACATTTTGCTAAGAATCATTGCAGCGGCACTGATTTTTTTTTTTTTAGAAGTGACTAAAACAGAGGAGCCGTTAAAATCTTTAAATACTAATATCTCGTTTGGCAGGAAAATTAGAAGAAATATCTTCCTGCTTTTGTTTGTCTTGCCAGCTGAGTCATCCAAAACTCTTTTGTAAGCATTGCTGCATTTATGATAAAGCCATAGATAAAGCCCAGCACACTGGACTGAAGAAAACCCTAAGTGACTAATAGAGTGCCTTGGTCATTCCTTAATGGCTCTGCCAACATCACGCAGGCCCTGCCACAGGTCAACTGTTTCTGATGCAAAGCGAACTCTTCAGCTGATTAGGCTGTTGTGCAAATGTCTGCCTTCTTCATACTCTTCACTACCATCTCGCTCACCTGACCCCTAAAATCATAGACAATTTCCCTATATTTCCTACAGTCTTTGTGCTGTTGCAGCTGCCTGCATTCAGAAACTGCTCTAGTGTTAAATTGACTGCTAAGAAAAAAAAGAAAGTGCATTTTATAGCATTTAAAAGTAAAGTGATGAGACAGTTTTTCAACGGCTCCGCTCTATCCTTCCTCTCATCTTGCTGTAGAAAATGCATACATTATTAAAGCAACATGGACTCTCCTCATATCATATATTGGGATTTCATGGAGATGAGACATTTGTATAAAATCACTTAAGTGCTATAAGGCGCATTGCATTGTGATGACACACACTTGCCCTTGAAAATGTCAATAACTCAAATCCCAATCGTACAGATCAACCTGCTGCATTTAAGCTGTACAGCAGTGACTTAGAATAGAAAAAAGGTTCTGTTTACAGTATCACATGGTGTCTGTCCTCTGCCTAGAGCAGAGAGAATGTACTTGTTGTTTTATTAAGACACAGGAAGCAGAATTTCTGGCAATGTGCTATAAATGGCTAAACAAGTTCAGTTATGCAAAGAACTAGGAATGCCTACTCAAATAGTGCGGAAATAAGAAGTTACCCTATGCTCCAAAGGGAGCAGAGCGAGTACTTGAACAACTGGATGAGCTGCACTCTTGTTTGATTGCTGAGTGCAGTTTTATTAGCAGAAATACTTGGTTACACTTAGAAACTGTGCTCTCCTCAAAAAATAAAAAAAAACAAGTAAAAAAAATAAGTGAGCTGCTGAGTCAGCTACCTTTGTACACCAAATTGTGAGCAGTAAAACTGAAGCCGCATCCTTGCACTATCACAACAGAATTGCATTGATGTACCTGGGGGTCCCTGAGACCAACACGGGAAGGGGTCTGCCAGAAGGGAAGCAGCCGAAATGCACCTGCTGAGAAATAGAGCCCAATGACCTCATCAGTGAGGAGCTCTGACTTCATGCTGAGGAGAGGAGGATCACAGCCTTAAGAAGCCCAGACTGGTATGGCGAGGAGGCAGAGAGGAGTGTGTGTGTGGTTGACTGCCACCACAATAATCCTGAAGCTTCACCGAGAGGAGGAGGAGGAGGAGAAGTGCACTGCCAACAGCACCTTCAGCAGCAACTGCTCCACATGACCAGAGGCGGCAGTAAGCAGGGTGATGGTGGCCCTGAGCAGTATTCCTGGCCATTGCAACATGTGCTCTGGCTTTCCTGTTGTCCTGACAGTGAGGGTAAAAAGAAGCTATACTCAGTATGGCTAAGGTGGGGGTCAGAGGGAAGGCAGGAGCCATAGTAGAATCAGAAAGGGGCAGAGAAGGGAGTCACAGAGAGGAGAGTGTAGGCGTGAAAGCACATGGAAGAGACCTTAAGAGAGCGAAGGGCAGAAGGCTCTGCTATAAACTACTTGGCACCTTACAGGGATGCCTTAAACGTGCTGCGGCAGCCTATTGTTTTACTGAGATCTTTGTATTTGCATGAGTGCCTTGAAAATGTTGTTTTACTCAGATGTTTGTATTCTTATGTAATTTTAGTCCTGTGCTTATTTAAGTGGGACGTGTTGTATTCTTAGTCCTGTGTTTGACTTTTCAATGTTAGTCCTGTTCTGTATCTTACCTAGTTTAGTTCTGACATTGAAGGATATAAAGTTTAGCCTTACTATAAAGTCTTTCAGATGAACTGTTAGGTCTCCTACAGCCTGTGAATTTCTTATTTAAAAATATTGGGTAATAAATCCAAATAAAGAACATTGGGAAGAAGGAGGGAGAGGACCCAGGGAAGGGGCGACAAGGGGGGGGGGAGGGAGAGGAGGGGACACAAGACATTCAGGGAGAAGGCAGGAGGGGCGGCACTTAGGAAGGGGCCACGGTGGAGGTGGGGAGTAGCACTCCTGAAGGGCAGGAGGGAGAAGAGAAACCGTTCTCGATTTAACGCTAGGTTTTATGCATATTATTTGCTATTACATTAATCCGTTTTCCCTATGGCATTTAACTATATGTAAAAGAGATGCATGTGGGGGATCCATGAAAGTTTTGAAGGTTGAAAAGGGTTCCACACTCCCCGAAAGGTTGGGAGCCCCTGCTCTAAAAACTGCAGATACTTGGTTTTTTTTCGGATGGGCTTCTTAGTTTAAGGAGGAGGTCCCTTTCATAGAGCCCTCCCATTTTGCTTCAGAAGGCAGCGGGATCTGTAAAAAAAAAAAAAGCCTCCTGCCTGGATGGTAAAGTCCACGCTGCTTTCTGGAGCTTTTTTTTTCCTTTCGCATAATGGGCCCGAGCGATGTACGGCTTTGAAAGTCAATGACAGCTTTTTAAAAAAAAAAAAATATCGATCGGTCCGCGCAGTCTTTCCTTAGACAGGCAAAATATGATATCTCAAGTCTGATCCTGAAAGGAGGCCCTGCTACTGCCACACTCTGAACTAACTGCAACCTTTTCAGCTCCTCCCGGGCAAACCTACGAACCGCAGGAAGAGCTGTGGAAGTCCAAAGCAGGAGCATTAGCTGCCAGATCCTCTTTTCATAGGCAAGGACTCAGTGGCTGAATCTGGCAGAGTTGGGTAAAGGCACTGGTAACGTTTAATGAAATATTTAGCTCAGCGCCAACAACAAAACACCAAGCTACACGGTACATGCCCGATTGGCAGGGGCTCCCCATCTGCAACCACACCTGGCTCCCCTCTGACGTTACAAGCTGCTTATTTATTTATTTATTTTTTTGTATTATTAGATTTGTTTTTATAGCACGGCACCCTAGATGAGGTAGTTCTTAAGGTTTTTCTAAAACTATTGGTGTGCCAGCCACTCCGGTTAAGGGTTCACTACAATTTTTCACGTTGTAAACAAATTATAAGTCATATGGGAGATATGTTGCCAATTATATTTTGAAAAAAAACAAACAAAAAACCTCATATGATGTCTCCTTTGATATTTTTTTCTCTACCATTCATTTTTGAAGCTGCAGTGTAGCACGGAGAAAAACACAACCATCCACCTGAGCTGACTGCAAGAATTCCTGTAGAATCTTTTTTTTTTTTGACATGTCACTTATATGAAGCCGAATTATTGTCAATATCATTGCTGCGATTCTTAATACTGAGAATGTAATAACATTGTGATAAAAAAGAACAGGAATAGAAGCACAGCAAATTTAAAAATACAGAATACAAAGTACTTTCCTCTTTATTTTTTTTTTGCAGCAATACATAATTAATATGTCTGACATGAAATATCAGTGAGATTGTAAGAACATAACTCTCCTTTTATATGAATCTTGTACTATCGTAGCACTCTTAGAAAATATTGCCTCTCTTCCTTTGTATTTTATATCACTTTAATGCATGGAAATCCATACTAAGAATGCCAGTTTATATGTCCTCTCTTTTCTAAGGCAATACTATTTGGCATTTTTTCTCCCTTACTACAGACAATTATTTCAGGGCACCAACTTTAACATTAATTGTGCAAATCATTAGTTATCTCTGCTCAGATCTGACAAATTAAATTGCTAGGAATTAAATATGTTGTAGATCAATACTATTTGAGTGATCCATTAATCATCCCTTGTAATTAAAACTACCAAATCCCAGTACATATCGTCTATACTTTATTACACAATTTCCAATTTGAAAGTTCGAAGCAATTGTATTGATTGCAGCCATACTTATCATACCTAATAATCAATGTATTAATCACTCACAACCCTATATGGTTATCTTTTTTTAATTATCTTAGTCTTACAGGCTGATGAAACATTTAACTCAGTTTATAGCTCTTTGAGACAATAGTAAAACAAATTCCTGTATGTTTTTGCGGTCCATGACTATATATAATCTCCCTAATCTGAAAAGAGTGGAAATAAATACATAGATGTGACTAAGTGCCAAACTGAGAGCACTTCATTGAATTACTGTTAACATTTCGATAAAGAAATGAAAACCAATCACAATGTAAAGCATTGTAAATCAGATGTCATGTTGGTGGAAGCAGAAGAATGTGCTAGTTATATAGAAACACGACTGCAGAAAAAGATCGTATGGCACATCCAGTCTGCCCATCCGCCCAACTAATTTAGCTTTATAATTTCCATCACTCCCTTCTTGAATTCAGGTATTAACGTCTTCGTAGAAAGATCATTTACAATGACCCAGTTTGATCTAACCTTGCAGTGCTATGCACTGATGTGCAGGTCGATGTAAATCTGTAGTTCAGGTTTCTGGGGCTACAAGTGCTGCAGTGTAGGACAAAGGTCAAAGTAGCTAAAAGAAAGAGCACTAGTGGTGACACCAAGTGGATGGCCACGGTGGAGTAAGACTAGGCAAAAGCTAAAAAGAAGTTGCAACATGACTTCGCTTCACTGCACATTGCTGCAGTACTTCGTCCGTAACAGAACAGGTGGAGGGAATTAAGTTATAGGGCAAACACCTGGATGTCACATATGGATATTCTATGGCATTCCGTTTATCTCCCTCCCTTCCATATGACAACTGGGTGCTAACAGATCCTTCGTGGTAGTGTTCAGAATTGCAGTAAATGCCAGGTGCAGCTGGAGGACAAAGAGTGGATGAGAATCTTTCCTTAGATAGAAAAAGCTCTGAAGGTCCGTATCAAGCACCACTTTCCTTTCTGGACACAATTACTGGAAGGAAATTACACTTTGCTCTCTCAGTCTGCGCATGTGCGCATACATAAATGAGAGGGAATGAGAACAGGGGTGCACTAGGAAATATTTATGTTTGTCAACCCTGAACTATCTCTAGCTCTCTATCAACCTGCAGTAATCGAAGACCTGGTGTCATAGGGTAGCAGTGTCCTCGTGAGCACTTAGTATACGATGCGGAAATTGAGCTCAGTTTTCTGTGCTCAGAATTTCATATGAGACGCAGCAGGACGGAGATGTTTGGGTTTTATATTGGCAGCCTTTTTGTTATATTTTTAAGCACAAGGTCTAATCCTGCTGGTCTGGCAACGGTGGTTACCATCATTGTGTCCTCAATGGGGCTGAACGGCAAAGACTCCTCAGATCATTGCGGAAACCCTACATTTGGATGTTAACCTAGCAAAAGACATTTATTATCTTTCAATAATTGTATGCTCTTCCCAAGCTGAAGAGCCAGAGATGCATTGGTGAATGGAAAATGAATATTCTCGTAGAGCTTCCATGCTACTTCTTGAATTGCACTTAGTAATGGAAGTGAGTACTACCTTCCAGACTCTGTTCCCCTCTACTACAGAAGGTTTTAGTTGTCCTCAATGGATTTCTTAAAGAAAATTAAAGAGGCTCAGTCACCACACATATGGAAAGAGAGAGAAAAAAGTGGCAGTAAAAAAGCAAACCTGTTAAAAAAAAAAACCAAACAACAAACCAAGCCACATAAAAAAAAGAATGCATATAATTTATAAAACTGTCAAACTTCAATATAATCAATGCAACAGTACTACCTTGATATCCTTTTAAGACATTCTTATTAAGGAAACTAATAATCATCTGTCTATTGCTATATATCACAAACCAAATGACAGAAATACTATTTTATATTTTGCCATCCTAGACATTGAAAGATAATTTGCCAACAGCCAATTCCTTGGACTGAGAAGGCTTCTGTGCCACTATCACAGAGCAATAAGTGCAGGCAAAGATGGCAGAGAATAGGTTTCTGAGGAGAGGACATCCAAAGAAATGTTTGAGAGATGCTGATGAATGTGCTAAATACACCAACAGAAATGTACACGTACAGAGATCATCTCAGTTGAAAGACTCTCTACCTGCTTGTGCCCTTCAATTTTCTCCTGTAGCTACCAGTATTAAAAACATTGGGGCGGATTTTAAGAGCCCTGCTCACCTAAATCCGCCCAAATTCGGGCGGATTTAGGCGAGCAGGGCCCTGCGCGCCGGTGAGCCTATTTTACATAGGCCTACCGGCGCGCGCAGAGCCCCTGGACTCGCGTAAGTCACGGGGTTTTCGGAGGGGGCGTGTCGGGGGCATGTCGGGGGCGGGACCGAGCGCAGCGCCATTTTGGGGGCGTGTCGGGAGCGTTTCGGGGGCGGGTCCGGGGGCGTGGTTACGGCCCGGGGGCGTGGCCACGCCCTCCGGACCTGCCCCCAGGTCGCGTCCCGGCGCGCTAGCGGCCCGCTGGCGCGCGGGGATTTACGCCTCCCAACAAAGGTAAGGATGGGGTTTAGACAGGGCCGGGCGGGTGGGTTAGGTAGGGGAAGGGAGGGGAAGGTGAGGGGAAGGTGAGGGGAGGGCAAAAGAAAGTTCCCTCCGAGGCCGCTCCGATTTCGGAGCGGCCTCGGAGGGAACGGAGGTAGGCTGCGCGGCTCGGCGCGCGCCGGCTATACGGAATTGATAGCCTTGCGCGCGCCGATCCAGGATTTTAGTGGATACGCGCGGCTTCGCGCGTATCTACTAAAATCCCGCGTACTTTTGCTTGCGCCTGATGCGCCAGCATAAGTACGCCTATTCGCGCGGTCTGAAAATCTACCCCATTATGAGAAGACACCGGCATATAGTACAAACTCCTAAAGAGTGGGGTGTACGTGCCCAGGTACACGCCAAGCTCCCCTGCCACTTAACTTTACGTTTGATAAGGATGACGTGTAAGAAAATAAAGAAAATAGGCAGATCTGTGGGGTTTTAAGGTTCGGGGCTAACTTGGGGGAGTGAAGGCTATTAAACTAGGGGGGGTTTGGAGGACCTCTCTCTTAACTGGGCCAACTGGGGTTGAACTGGTAAAAGTGGGAATGGTGGCAGCAAGTGCCCCTTTTAAAATCCCCTGATTCATACGGTAGAAGTGGGATTTGGGCGAGCCTGCGCCCGCCCATTTAAAATTTGGCACACACGCGCGAGCAGCCAGGCTGTTTTATAACGTGCGCATACATCCGCGAAGATGTTATAAAATGGCTGCGTCCCTGGGTGTGAGCCGACATGTGTGTGCAAATGTGAGCATGCGCGCCGGTTTGAAAGTTATCGTCCCTGCGTGTAAAACTTAGCATATATGTGTGCAAAAGCAGCCAGTACTTGTGTACTCCATATTTTAATAAAGTGGAAAATACACACCTAGTTTCATTTTCATGCACACATATTAGAGATGTGAATTGGTTCCGGAATCGTTTCCGGTATCGTGTTCGTAGAACCACGGGAAATCGTTTCCCGCGGGTCTGCTTATATTTTTGGCTGTCCTGAGCCGAAAAAACAAACAAACACCTAGACCCTTTAAATCTAATTATTTAGAATCCCCCCCCCCAAAACGTTTGTAAAGTACATGGTGGTCCAGGGGGTGTCCCAGGAGCGATCTCCTGCTCTCGGGCAGTCATCTGCCACTAATCAAAATGGTGCCGATGGCCCTTTGCCCTTACCATGTGACAGGAGCAATGGATGACCCGCGCCATTTTTTAAGATGGCGCTGGCCGTCCATTGCTCCTACCATGTGACAGGGGCCGACCAATGGCTCCGATAGCCCCTGTCACATGGTAAGGGAAAAGGGCCATTGCCATTTTGATTAGTGGCAGCTGACGGCCCAAGAGCGGGAGATCGCTCCCGGGACCCCCGCTGGACCATCAGGTACTTTAGGAAAGTTTTGGGGGGGTTGGGAGGGTAGGGGATTCTAAATAATTAGATTTAAAGGGTCAGGTGGGTTTGGGGGTTTTTTTTTCTGTGTGCCCTTTCTTCCCCCCCCCCCCAAATGATAAGAAAACCTTTCGGGGACCCCCCCAATACTTGTACGATATTTTCATCCATCAGAAAAATGATGCACATCCCTAACACATATACGTGTATAAAAAAGGGGCTTTCTAGGGGCATTTCAGGGCAGGGCCAACACTTACACACGTAAGTTGCTATTTCAAAAGACAATTACACGTGTACATTTCCCAAATTACTCGCATGTTTTTACACTTGCTAATAATCTGGCATAAGTGATATTAAATGTGTTTATTTTGCACTGTTGGTCAGGTGGGAGGTCTGGATGAACGGGGGGGGGGGGGGGGATTTCAGGCTGAAGAACCAGGAAGGCCTCAACGACCTGGAGAAGGACTGGGGGGGAACTGGGGGACTAATTGGGAAAACTGGTTAATTTCATTTCCGTGAGCAATGGTTAACAATTTTCCAACTTACGCGTGCAATTTCGGACTTATATGCAAGTAAGTTTACTTTACTTTCGTATGTACAAAAATGTGTGCATACTTCAAAAATAGATAGGAAAAGTACACATGTTCAGTGCATTGACATACGTGGTGTCAATGCGTTGCTTGTATTCACAAGTAAGCCTACATATGTGCTTATGTTACGAGGCAGAGCTACGCACATTTTATAAAACGAGCTTAAATCACCCGTGTGGGTTATAAAATACTATAGTAAAACTACACATGGCCATATGCGTGCACATGCCACCGTGTATATGCATGGTTGCTTGAAAGTTATCCTCCCAGTTAGCTACGTAGTTAGATTTCTCTGAACATGAACCTCTTGGTACACGCCGCACATGGTAACAGCTTAGTGTATCATTCTCCCTTAGGAGAACAAGTTAAAACAAGCCACGTAAAACTAGTAAATTAAAGAGGAGAAAACCTGGACCTGCTAGAGTTACATCTGTTTAAAAGAAATATGTGCTGAAAAGTCAGAGCCTATTTTAAACTAAGTGATAATGTAGGAAGAAAAGAAGAAAAATTAGTAAAATTAGAATCCATTAAAAAATAATCATTGACAAAGAAGTACATTGTGGGTTGTAAGCCACCAAGCTATATAGCCATTCTTCCAAAGGAATGCAAATGGATACTAATTGGATGGATTATGCTTATGTAATGATGCTGTAATTCATTGAGGCTAGGGATGTGAATCATTTTTCTGAAGGATGAAAATATTGTACAATATTTTCTCATCCGTCAGGTATCGAGGGGGGGGGGGGGGTTGTCCATGAAAGCAATAGGAAAACCCCCACGACATTTTTATCTGGTTTTCTTATCGTTTGGGGGGGGGGGGGGGGAAGAAAGGGCACACAGAAAAAAAACCCCAAACCCACCCCGACCCTTTAAATCTAAATTATTTAGAATCCCCCCACTCTCGACCCCCCACCCCAAAAACTTTCCTAAAGTGCCTGGTGGTCCAGAGGGGGTCGCAGGAGTGATCTCCCGCTCTCGGGCCATCGGCTGCCACAAATCAAAATGGCGCTGATGGCCCTTTGCCCTTACCATGTGACAGGGACTATCGGTGCCATTGGCCGGCCCCTATCACATGGTAGGAGCAATGGATGGCCCGCACCATTTTTTAAGATAATACCCGTCTCGATCTCTGTCAAGATTTGGGTTCCAGATCTCACCATTAACATGTCCTAGTTTCAAAACGTGGTTTTATTTGTATTTATTTATGATTGCCAAAAAAGAAATTGCTGAAAGCGGAGAACATCATATAATAAAATACACAATAATAGAAATAGAAAAAATAAACAGACATTCGCCTATTTCTATTTAGTGCCATTTAAAAAGCCTTGTTTCAGATTAGAGCTTCTTGTGCTGAGGCTGTCACTGGAAGCATTTTAAATGATAATACAAATAATGCTCCCGGTATTACCAGTTTCGATAGATGGTCTTCTGCAGATCATACAAAAAAAAAAAAAATTTGGTGTTTGCTTTTTCCACAAAGCAACAAATAAACTTACTTTAAAGCACCTGCTGGATGTTAATTTGTTCCTTTCTGAAAAAAAAAAAGAAGCTTAAATGAATGAATAATGCTAATAATGACACATTCTACACAATAGCAATAATATAAGGTATTCTCCACCTCAGTGCTAGACTTACTCGAGCAAATGCAGCTGTTTCAACAGGCATCTGTTCTATTGTCAAGCACGATGTATGTTTTATTCTCAGCTTACATGTTTGAAAATATAAAAACTATGGGAAGCTCTTCTCTAATCCTCTCATAACTTATGTTGCAGGCATGGCATATTACCTCTGTATTGTTAACATATCACTACAATTAAGATGAGAATTCATTCTGTTGAGCTTCCTGTCTCAAAGTCAGGATGTGAATCATTAGTCTGCAGAGCACAGAATAGCATTAAGCATGGCCATTAAAATATTCAGCATTTACAATGCCTATTATTTTTAACCTGTGAATATTCAAGCTCACTGATTAGGGATAAAATCATATTGATGCTGAGCAGCCGGCACATATTAGGAGAGCGGGTCTCCATCCAACATAACTCACAGGCATTTCTTTGCCCATTATGAGCGCTGCCAGATACCTTTTTCTTTTTTTTTTCATTAAATGCAAGGAATGATGAAAGTTGAGACTGAAAAGCTGTAAGATAATGTCAGGCTTTAAAAGCGACTTGCATCAGGTTATTTACATCACTGCACTTTTCTAGGTAGTGTAGAGTACTGGGAGGTCACACTAGCATTCATTGACCTCTAAGCAAAAGGGTTTTTATTCTCTTCTCCAGACTTGGAATCTAAGGGGCCGACGTACTAAACAGGGGGTGAAGGGAAGTGGATGAAACATGGACAGGAGTTAGATGAGTAGACATGCATAAGAAAGGACATAGGCAGTGGATGAGGATCAGCACTGTGTGTATATGAGAGACAGTGTGTGTATGAGAGAGAGAGAGAGTGTGTGTGTGTGAGAGTGTGTGTGTTTGTGTGTTAGAGAGAGAGAGTGTGCGTGTGTGTGTGTGTTTGGGTGGTGAACTGGGGTGTAAGGCAGAGAGGGAGAGAATCTTTCTTCCTCGACTGTCCTAAATCCCACCCTCTCATCCCATCCTTTTTCCATTCCTGATTCTCCTTCCTTCTCCTTCCCAACATCCCTGATTCTTTCCCTTCTCCTCCATCTCCAATCCTTCCACCCACCTTCCCAACTCCCAATCTCCAAACCTTCTTCCTTCCCCATCCTTTCTTTCTCCCCTAATCACCCCCACATCTCCAATCCTTCCTCCCTCCCCTCCCTCCCCTCTCTTCCCATTTTCCCTCTACTCCATGTCCTCAAGATCATATTCTCATGTTGATCCCTCTTTCTTCCCTGTACTGATCACTACAATCCCTTTTCACCCATCCAAAACCAACAAAATAAATAAACCAGGCAAATGAGAGAGGGTGAAAAACTATTTTTATAAAGTAAATAACCTTTAGATTAATATGCAACTATATGCAAATATGCCACTGAATTGCTAGTCGTTCACAAATTTTACTGCAGAATCTAACTCCTGCTACTGAACTTTCCTGAAGGAAAATGTGTTTATCCCGGTGTTTTCCTTCCATCTGCCATCTTTCTCATCTAGTTTATGTATTTATTTATTTATTTACAACTTTTTTATACCGACATTCGTTTGCACATCACATAGGTTTACATGGAACGGGTATAAAATAACTTTAGAAAGGTTACATGGAACAGGAAGTCAAAAAGAAATCTTGATAGTAAAAGGAAAATGGAGAAGCAACATCTTGAAAAAAGGGTGTTACAAATTTAAACTCAAGGAATAAATAAGCATAGTAATTAAATCAAAAGGGAGAGGAAAAGGACCGGGGCGGGGGGAAGGATGAACGATAATTAAGGGATGATTAAGGTAAGGGGAATAGTACTGTGGCAAGAACAATGGGAGGGGAATGGGATTATGTAAAGGCCTGTTTGAATAGCCAAGTTTTTAGGTTTTTTTTAATGTCTGGGTGCAGTGTTCTTGATGAAGGTCGGAGGGCATAGAGTTCCAGATTGAAGGTCTGGCTATAGATAGTGCATGTTCTTTCGTAGAGGTGAGATGCGTGAGGGTGTGTATATGGATCATTTGTAGGCTGATCTGGTGGGTCTATTAGAAGTATGGTAGGGAGTCATTTAGCCAATGAACATTCTGGTTGTCTAGTGTCTTGTGTATGATTGTGAGACACTTACGGAGAGTTCTGAAGGGGATTGGGAGCCAGTGGAGATCTTTAAGGATAGGCGTGATATGATCTTTTCTGCGAGTTTTCTGAAGAGGATGTTGGGGAGGTACCCATAATGGAGAAGGTTTTCATAGGTAATGATTCAGATGGAATGAATCAAATCATGGTCAACCTAGAAGATGTGGTAGACTGATTGACAAACTGAAGAGTAGTAAATCACCTGGACCAGATGGTATACACCCCAGAGTTCTGAAGAAACTAAAAAATGAAATTTCAGATCTATTAGTAAAAATTTGTAACCTATCATTAAAATCATCCATTGTACCTGAAGACTGAAGGATAGCAAATTTAACCCCAATATTTAAAAAGGGCTCCAGGGGCAATCCGGGAAACTACAGACCAGTTAGCCTGACTTCAGTGCCAGGAAAAATAGTGGAAAGTGTTCTAAACATCAAAATCACAGAACATATAGAAAGACATGGTTTAATGGAACAAAGTCAGCATGGCTTTACCCAAGGCAAGTCTTGGCTCACAAATCTGCTTCACTTTTTTGAAGGAGTTAATAAACATGTGGATAAAGGTGAACCGGTAGATGTAGTATACTTGGATTTTCAGAAGGCGTTTGACAAAGTTCCTCATGAGAGGCTTCTAGGAAAAGTAAAAAAGTCATGGGATAGGTGGCAATGTCCTTTCGTGGATTGCAAACTGGCTAAAAGACAGGAAACAGAGAGTAGGATTAAATGGACAATTTTCTCAGTGGAAGGGAGTGGAGAGTGGAGTGCCTCAGGGATCTGTATTGGGACCCTTACTTTTCAATATATTTATAAATGATCTGGAAAGAAAATATGATGAGTGAGATAATCAAATTTGCAGATGACACAAAATTGTTCAGAGTAGTTAAATCACAAGTAGATTGTGATAAATTGCAGGAAGACCTTGTGAGACTGGAAAATTGGGCATCAAAATGGCAGATGAAATTTAATGTGGATAAGTGCAAAGTGATGCATATAGGGAAAAATAACCCATGCTATAGTTACACAATGTTAGGTTCCATATTAGGTGCTATAACACAAGAAAGAGATCTAGGCATCATAGTGGATAACACATTGAAATCGTCGGTTCAGTGTGCTGCGGCAGTCAAAAAAGCAAACAGAATGTTGGGAATTATTATAAAAGGAATGGTGAATAAAACGGAAAATGTCATAATGCCTCTGTATCGCTCCATGGTGAGACCGCACCTTGAATACTGTGTACAATTCTGATCGCCACATCTCAAAAAAGATATAAATACAATGGAGAAGGTACAGAGAAGGGCTACCAAAATGATAAGGGGAATGAAACAGCTCCCCTATGTGGAAAGACTAAAGAGGTTAGGACTTTTCAGCTTGGAGAAGAGACGGCTGAGGGGGGATATGATAGAGGTGTTTAAAATAATGAGAGGTCTAGAACGGGTAGATGTGAATAGGTTATTTACTCTTTCGGATAATAGAAAGACTAGGGGGCACTCCATGAAGTTAGCATGTGACACATTTAAAACTAATCGGAGAAAGTTCTTTTTTACTCAATACACAATTAAACTCTGGAATTTGTTGCCAGAGATGTGGTTAGTGCAGTTAGTATAGCTGTGTTTAAAAAAGGATTGGATAAGTTCTTGGAGGAGAAGTCTATTACCTGCTACTAATTAAGTTGACTTAGAAAATAGCCACTGTTATTACTAGCAATGGTAACATGGAATAGACTTAGTTTTTGGGTAATTGCCAGGTTCTTATGGCCTGAATTGGCCACTGTTGGAAACAGGATGCTGGGCTTGATGGACCCTTGGTCTGACCCAGTATGGCATTTTCTCATGTTCTTATAGCAGTCTGGTTTGTTCTATTTTCCTAATATGAGGTGTACTGGTATTTTAGGGCCTGATGTAATATTAGTGCTTCTACCTTTTCATAAGTAGGGTTGTTACTGTTTGAGTGCTCGCAATTAGTGCTGTTTTAGTACGGTGGTTTTACTATATTGTTGTTATCATTCTTTCACTTGTGAGTTTCTGAGTGCTATGCCCATACTGAACAAGTTACAATAGGCCTAATGCCATATGGGTTCCAAGTTTCTTTTTTAATGTCAGTTTTCATATAAAATCTATTATAAAGGCATAATTTTTAATTGTGTGAGAAGGGAGAGTGCGCAAGGCTATACGGTTCACAAGGTAGACTTCTTCACCCACTGGGCCCAGTAGGACACAGCTCTTGTCCACCACTCCTGCTGGAGCACTGCGCAAAATGGCAATTCTCTTTCTCTTCCGAGCTAGTGATAACTGATTCTATCTTCCCCTGCTGGGCCTGAAAGTGACAGCAGAAGAAAAAAGGTTGGTGGCTCCACGGGGGACAGAGAATGCAGCTTGTACAAAGATTTGATATTTCTGTTCAGAGAGAGTACTTTTATCTTTCTCTTGTGTCATTCTTAACAATAACATTAATACTGACACTGTTTTTTTAAGTTTAGCTGTGGATTGCTGTGAGTGGTGTGTCACACATGGGAGCCTGGTCCATCAGGCATGTCACGATGGGAAAAAGTTTGAGAACCACTAGTCTAATGCCCCAGCTGATGCTCTTAGAACACTCCTTACCCCAACAGTTATCTAACTTGGGATAACTAGCCCCACTTCTAGCCCCCATGCACACCCTCCCTCCCCACAGATCCCTCACCAAAGCACATTCCTCCTCTTCCAGCCCCTGGTAGCCCTGTCTCAAACCACACCCTCCAGTTACCTTTTGAGGGAGTTGAGTGACAACCCCTTCATACCATCCTGTAGAAACTCCAGAATCATGGGAATCTTGGCCGAATGCGGGGATATCCCTCGGTCCTTGCACCAGGCTTCGAATATTCTCCAGATCCGTATGTATGCCGGAGATGTTGAGAACGTGTGCGCACGGAGCAGGGTGTCAATCACGGCCTTTGAGTAACCGAGCTTCTTCAGGCAAGTCCTCTCAAGGGCCAGACCGGAAGAGAGAATCGAGATTTATTTATTTATTTATTTTTAATTTGTATATACCGATGTTCTTGTAAGAAATACAAATCACTCCGGTTTACATAAAACAATGAAATGCCCAAAATAGAGGAAGAGGCGTTACATGGAACAATAGAACAGAGTGCCAATTGAACATAGTAATATTATAATATAGTGTAGATACAGTATAAATACAGTATAAATACAAGAAACGTTTGAACTCAAAATATAGTACAGTTAAAAAATCATAATAGTAAAACTCAGTGAGGTATCCCATAATTTGGGTGGATCTTCATGAAGAATTGGGCCCTGCTGGAGAAGGTCCCTGTGTGGAGGTAGGCACAGAGGGCTCCCCGCCGGGAGTCTTTGCATTCTGCATACTATGGGCATCTTGGCCAATCCGGGGCCACTAGTAGAACTAGTCCTCTGTGGTGTTCTATCTTGCAGATGATCTTGCCCAGTAGTGGCCAGGGGGGGGGGAAGGCCTACAGTAAGTCTTCCTTTGGCCAGGTCTGGGAGTGTGGCTCTCGTCAGCGGCTGAAGAACCTGGGGTCTTGGGCACTGAGAGAGGTGGCCACTAGGTCCATGGCTGGAGGGCCCCAGTGATTTACTATCAGTTGGAAGGCTGTGGTCAACATCTATTCTCTCGGGTCCAGGCTCTCTCTGCTGAGGAAGTCCGCTGAGACGTTGTCTTTTCCTGCGATGTGGGAGACCAAGATCCCTTGTAGGTTTACCTCCGCCCATGCCATGAGAGGATCTATCTCCAGACTCCTAACGTCTCCTGGTTCCTCCCTGGCGGTTGATGTAGGCAACTGTTGCAGCGTTGTCCAACATTACTCGAAACGCTTTGCCTCGGAGTCTGTGGCTGAATTGCAAGTACACTAGTCTGACTGCTCGAACTTCCAGGCAGTTTATATTCCATCCCGCCTCTTCCTTGCTCCATTGTCCCTGGGCCATCAGTTCCTGACAGTGGGCTCCCCACCCTCGTAAGCTAGCATCCGTGGTGAGCACGATCCAGTTTGGTGGGGATAGGCTTACTCCTCTGCTTAGGTGGTCTTCCTGTAGCCACCATTGAAGCTGAAAAAGTACCTCTGCTGGTAGTTGGAGGCGAATTGAGTAGTCCTGGGACAGTGAGTTCCAGCATGACAGTAAGGTGCACTGGAATGGTCGCATGTGAGCCCTTGCCCAGGGAACGACCTCCAGGGTTGATGCCATGAGCCCGAGGACTTAAATATAGTCCCCTACCTTGGGACATGCATTGGTCATCAATCGTCATAATTGTTCCATCAGCTTCCTTCTCCTCGGGGGAGGGAGGAAGACTTTGTTCTGTTTGGTGTCGAAACAGGCCCCCAGGTACTCTAGAGACTGAGAGGGCTGCAGACTGCTCTTGACCGTGTTCACAACCCAACCGAGCTCCTGCAGTAGGTTCTTGACTCTGCTGGTCACCTGCTGGCTCTCTTCCGAAGACTTTGCCCTGATCAGCCAGTCGTACAAGTAAGGGTGTACCAAGATCCCTTCTTTCCTTAGTGTTGCCGCCACGACCACCATAATTTTGGAGAATTTTCTGGGGTCGGTTGCTAGGCCGAAGGGTAGTGCTTGGAACTGGTAATGGGGTCCCAGTACTGCAAACCATAGAAAACACTGGTGATCTTGATGGACTGGGATGTGAAGGTAGGCTTCGGAGAGGTCCAGGGAGGTTAGGAACTCTCCCGGTTGTTCTGCCATTACGGAGCGGAGAATTTCCATGCGAAAGTGTAGTACCCGCAGATGACAGTTGATGTCCTTGAGGTCCAAGATAGGTCAGAATGATCTTTCTTTCTTGGGAATGATAAAATAGATGGAATAACGCCCCGTATTTTCCTGGGGCATAGGTACCGGAGTTATAGCCTTCAGACTGAGTAGTCTTGCCAGAGTGGATTCCACTGCCATTCTCTTGGTGTGGAGTGGCAGGGTGATATAAATTTGTCCCGAGGGATACTGTGAAACCTTCTCGAATGATGTTTAGTACCCATTTGTCCGAAGTGATTTCGACCCATTGTTGGTAGAAGAGGGAAAGCCGACCCCCAATTTCTTCTTCCTGTGGATGGGTCAGCCCATTCTCTTTGGGAAGCACTGTTCGAGTCTGCTCCCAGGCCTGTTCCTTTCTTGGTTTGTTGGTTCCAAAAGGGCTGGGACCTTCCGGAGGGGTACATGGTACATGGAATGATGAGTTCATGGAATGATGAGTTCCTGTAGGGTCAAAAACGTTGGGAGCCTCTGCCCCTAGTTCTTCTGGGGAGGGGCATTGGGGTCTTTTACCCCTGTCTTCCGGTAGCCGAGGCACTGGGGATTCGCCCCACGTTCTGGCTAAGTTCTCTAATTCGCTTCCGAATAGGAGAGATCCATTAAAGGGCATTCTTGTGAGATTCGCTTTAGAAGTTGCATCTGCTGACCAGTTCCGCAACCATAACTGCCTTCTGGCCGCCAATACCAAGGCTACTCTTCTGGCCGAGGTATGCACCAGGTCTAAGCTTGCGTTCTTCAGGAAGGCTGCTGCAGGTTCGATCGTTTCACCGGCATACGTTCTGAAATTATCCGCCTCTCTCGATAGGAGCAAGCAGGAAAGTGCCACCAGCACGCAGCAGGAAGCTATCTGTAGTGTCATAGCTGTTGCGTCGAATGCTTCCTTAAGGATGAATTCTAATCATCTATCCTGAGTTTCCTTCAATGCCGCCCTCCCTCCACAGGAATGGTTGTTCACTTTGAGATGGCGCAGACCATGGCATCCAATTTTGGGAAACGCAGGCGTTCCTTGATCGCTGGTTCCAGAGGGTACAAGGCTTCCAAGGCCCGACCTCTTTTAAAGCTTGCCTCCGGGGCATCCCATTCCAGGTCAATCAGTTCCTGGATGGCTTCCATCATTGGGAAATAGCATGAGGCCTTACAAAGGGACACCAAGATGGGGGTTCTTCTTTGGTTCCGCCATAGGGTCCGTGCCTGGGATCCCCAGAGTCTTCAGGTCTGTGAAACAAGGGCTGGTAATTCATCCCTGTGGAAGATGCGAAGCATTGTTCTGTATGGTTCCAGACCTGGAGGGATTTCCCCTTCTTCCAGTGAGGCACCATCGTCGTCTGAGGTGACCGGATCCTTGTCAGTAAAATTCTTGGTGAGGCGGAACATGTCTCGTGGTACCCGAGCAGGGCCGAGAGGATCAGGTGCTCCTGGCTGGGGTTGGACCTGGGTTGCAGCCAGGGCTGATTGCGCCTGAACGAAGGCTTGCAGTCCCTGGAAAGAGTCTAACCAGGAGAAGGCCCCTGAGTCCATGTTAGCCCCAGGGGAGTCAGAGCAGGAGTCCCTGAAATGCCCTCTTGTGGGGATGCCATTTCGGAGTTACATAGCTCCGGGGTGCTATCGTCTGTAGTAGTTCCGGACCCATCCTCAGACTGTGAGGGACCAGGCTTTGGTACCCCTTGGGCTTCTTCGCAATGATGACACAGACAGGACTCTAGTTCAGGCTGTACGGCTCTGATGTGGCAGGCTGTGCAAAGAGAATGCCTTCTGAGCTTCTTGGATGCCAGTGTCATTGCCTCTGTATATAGACGCACAGGTAATGTGTTTCAATATGCGCGCAGTTATGCGCGCGAGCACTGAACACGCGTGAAGTTATGCATGCGGCTGTATGTGTGGTTATGCATGTGGTAGTGCGTGCAATTGTGCGCGCGCGTGTGTGCTCAGTTATGCGTGCAGCTGTGCGCACGTCTATATTGGATGAGCACAAGTTGGGCGCATCGGCCATCTGGCCTGCCCCGTGCGTACCCCCGGTCTGGAAGGGAAGATGGCACTGATACCCCTCCTGCATAAGATGGCGCCCCCGAGGGTCTCCACATGTCTGGACCCCTGCACCGGATCGGGGCCTAGCCCAACCAAGGCTGCTCAACCCTATCGGTGTTCCCTTTTTTTTACCTCGCCAGAAGAAGAACGGAATTGTACGGCAATCCGAGCCCCAGAGACCGGAGTCCTTAATTTAAAGTTTTCTGCTTACCTGGTCTCGGCGATTACCGATTGCGTGCCAGGATGGTCTCCAGCTGTGGGGTGTTACGCATGCAGTCCATGGCAGACCCATGGTACGGCCCTCTCACCTTCTTACATGGATTCCAGCTCCTGGTTCCTCCTCGCTAGCAGCGGTGGGCTGCCGGCTCCGACCTCGGACCGCCTCCGGTGCCTCTGGTTCTGCCATGGTCGAGATACCTTTGCTCGTCGGGCCTCTCCGCATGGTCCACAAAGAGATGCCGCCACCTGCGCCACGCCCCTCCCTAGGTGCTTGCGCGCACATCGCTAATCCTTTTGAAGGGCCCGTGACGGGAACCTGGCCGCAGCCTCGGATGATCACGTCAGACTCTCCAGTGTATTTAAGCTCAGGCCTCGCTCCATAGCGTTGCCTTTGCAACAGGTCTCCTCGTACTCCGAGTACTCGTTGCTGATAGAGAATCCTCTCTATTCCTTGTTCCTGACCTTCCCGGTTCCTGTCTTCATCATTCCTGCCCTTTCTATGTTTTGGACTGACTCTACGGATATCGACTTCACTTTGTTTGACTACACTACAGCCTATCTCCAGACCCAGACCTCCGCTTCGCCTGACTACTCTACTGCCTATCTTCAGACCCAGACCTCTGCTATGCCTGACTACTCTACTACCTAGCTCCATACCCAGACCTCTGCTACGCCTGACTACACCAGACTTCTTCGTAATCAGACCATCGCCTTGATTGACTACGCTATAGACTTCTCCTTGTTCAGAACTCTCCATTGTTTGCCACTACCTCCACTTGCCACCGGTCCTGATCCAAGCCTGTCATTGACGCCTCTCCTAGTTTATTCCCTGGATGTGGACTTATCAGGCTTCGGCCTATCTTTGCTCGAGCGCCTCCAGCTACTCTCCGTTCCATTGGCACCCGAGTTCCAGTATCGTACCCAGTCCAGGGTAGGAATACACCATCTTTCGACTGCTGCCTCTGGGATGAACCAACTTTTCTCGCAAACCAACCTCGAGGCCCACTTAAGTGGGCCTCGAGGTTGGTCAACCCGCGGGGAACAAGGGCTGGTATAGGTGAAGCTCCAGTGGCCTCTACCTTCAGCCCACTCCACCTGCCAATGGTGGGGACCCATAGGTTCTCACCTATGAGTTGCGTCAACCCCACCTCGGCCCAAGGGTCCACCTCCGATGCAACACGGGGGAAAGGGCTTTTCCTTTACTGCCGCGCTCGGTTATGCATCCGCTGCCTTTCAGCCACTCTGGGAGCTAAGTCTATGCCGGAAACCGGCTACTGGACTAAGGCATACCTCTGAGGGATATCGAAAATCACCTCAGGAATTCTCAACTGGGGGAGGGACCCTTAGGTATCACCACAGGAAAACGGGGCTTGATCTTCTTAAGGTAAAAAACAAATCTTTCTTCTTTGCTGTAATTCTTAACACTGTTCTAATGTGTGGGATAGTGTCTGCATCTGCTAGGAGACGGAGAGATACTGGAGAGCTGAGGTCACTGCAGGGGTATATCTAGGGTGATGTCAGCTTTGAAATCTGACTCCATCTCCCATCTGCTAGCAGAAGAGCACATAACCCACTGGTCCTGAGTCCATCTGGCTACACGCTAGGAAATAAAATATTTCAAAATAAGACATCACATCTAATAATCTATATAAATAAAAATGTAAATGTTCATTTGTTCAAAATCTTAAATCTCCGAAAGTTCTTCACCGATTGCTTTGAAATTTTGACACAACGTTGCATTCGAATACGCGCGTGTTTTTATATACCTATATTATATAGATGTCACACCTGTGACAGGTAAAAAACATGCTTTTTTGGAAAAACAACGCCATCTGTTGGACATAAAAGCAACACACGCTATCTACAATATAAATGGGCTCTGACCGACGGACCGCAAATGCGCAGTAGAGAGCAGCTCTACCGCGCATGTGCTGGGTGTCACAGAGGGGAGAAGGAAAGGGCAGACGAGTCGCTGCTCCGAGAAACGGCTCAGCCCGTTCCAACGCAGGTGGGGAAGGGGGGAGGGAGTAGGGACTGCCGGACAGTTACACACAGGAGGAGGAAAGGGTAGATGAGTCGCCGAGCCAGTCTGTCCACCGCCGGGGAAGGGGGGGAGGGAGTTGGGACGGCCGGAGCAGAGCAAATGCAGTAGAAAGCAGCTGTGAAGAGATCACAAGCAGCTGCAGCAGCCAAAGCACAAAGAGCTGAACAGAGAACAGCTCGCCCTCCTCCCCCACACCCTGAGTCCCGCAGATAAGAAGCCAAGTAAATATCCCTCAACTGCGGGGGGGGGGGGGGGGGGGGGGGGGGAGGGGGAAGGCAGTGCTGTTAAGCCGCCCGTGGGTCTCAGCCACCTCGGGAACAGTTTACATGGGCATCGCTCCACCCCCACTCCCAGCAAAGCACCATGACGAAAGTGAAAGCCAGAGCCCTGCTCCCTCCTCCCTCTCAAGCCCCCGATCGGATTTCTTAAAGGCACAGGTCTCCCAGAAAGAGCAAAGTAAGCTAGGCAACGTGTCCCAAATCTGTTGCAGTGCCTGCCGCCTGCCCTTTGCGAGGGGGGGGGGGACAGAGTTTTTTCCCCCCTCTCCCAGACACAACAGGCGTGGGAACTTTGCAAGCTCTTGCGAGTGCAAAGACTTAGGTGAAGAGGGGACATAAATATCGCCCGTTTTAACTGTGTGAGAGAGAAGTGTGTTAATGTGCGCTGAAGGCGAGTGTGAGTGCCAGAGAAGGAGACTACGTGAGGGATTGTGTATGTGTGTGAGAGGGATTGGGCGTACGTGTGTGAGGGACAGAGGGAGAGTGTATGTGCAAGAGAGAGAGAGGAAGCCTATGTAGGGGGCTGTATGAGAGAGAGATTCTCTACTCCCCCCAGCTCTCCACATAGGTTACAGTGGAAGGGGTTGAGAGTAGAGGGGAATGGGAGAGCAAAGGAGTTGGGGCCTGTAAGGATAGAGTGAAAGGGGTCTGAGCCTGTCCCTCCACCACCGGGAAAGGGGGGAGGGAGTTGGGATGGCAGGACCATTACGCCTCGTGAGATCCCCCTCGGCCACCGCTGCAGCTCCTACCACCGCTGCCACCTCTGGCCCTTCGTGGTGCTGGGGGGGGAGGAGTGGAGCAGAGTAAAGAGGAGGAGAGGGGACAAAAATCTCGCCAGTTTTAACGGGCTTAACGGCTTGTACTAAATATTTAACGATTCCATTTCAATGTTTCCGATTGCATTGTTAAATTGAATTTTCATAGATTTCGATTTATTTTCATTTTGATTTAATTATTTTGTGTGACATTGCGTTGGAACTGAGCTGTGTCGTTTACCATACCGTTCATTTAGTGAGTATAGTTTAGTTTTTTTCTTTTTTCATTTCTAGAATTATGCGGTTTACATCTAGACACGGATTGCTTCTCACATGGATAATTATATGTTGCGTGTTCTACAGTCGGCAAACCAGACAATCTCTATATCTGCACAGACAATGGAACAACAAAAAATACTGTATACCCACAAGCATTGTGAAATTAAACATATTAGAAATGTGCGCTTTCTCCTTTCTTTCTTTTCCATTTAACCAGATTGAGCCACAGCAACGCGTGGCCAGGTACAGCTAGTTAAAACTAATAAGGATAAAAAAAAAATCTCTCGCTCTCTCTACCTGGGAACTTTAGATTTCTAGTCATCCTGAGATTATCCTGGATTGGAGGAGAGCACACAAACTTTAACCCCTTTCACACACATATATAAAGGCACACATACACAGGCACTCTCTCACAGATACCGGCGCAGGCACAAGCACACTTTCTCACAGAAACCCACACCGACATCTTCACACACACAGACACCAACACCCTCACTACCCACACCCAGACACACAAAGGTACCCTCTCACATACAGGCCCACACACACTCACAGGCACCCTCTCATACACACACACGCATGCACACCCTCTCATACACAGGCACATAACTCTCACAGGGCCAATCTCTCACACACATTTTGGACCTTTTCATCGGTAGCTGGCTGCACAGCAGGACTTCTGTTGCAGCTCCGGGGATATGCCAGCGGCACCACAGGGCCTCTTCTTCTGCCACAGGACTCACATTTTCTGGTGAGAAGTAGGAACCCCGCTAGCACGTTACTTCTCCATGCCGCTGCTGAACCACGGTAATGACACCCTTCATTTTTTATCACCCAGGGCAGACCGCCCCCCTCCCCCCCCCTTCGTACGCCACTACTAGGCTCAGTTGGGTTTAAAAGGGGATTGAACAAGCAGCTGGAGGAAAAGTTCATAAACAGTTATTATTAGTCAGAAAGATCTGGGTAAACCAGAGCTTATTCCTGTGAGTGAGCATAAAGAAATGGACCTATGCTTTGGGAGTTGCCCAGTACTTGCAACCTGGATTGGCAACCACTGTCGGGAGAGAGGATGCTGGACCTCAATGCACCTCTGCTCTGAATCGGCATGGCACGACTTATGTTATAAGGCGCAAAATTCTGCATAGCAGTCAGTATGGTTAACAATATACAAATCATTACAAATACAATCCAAAAATATATTTAAATTACAAAATAAAAAACATTGAAAGAAACTCTCGTTCTGTACTTCACCATGCACTCTAATAAGAAAATTGTTCAATAAAAGTAAGATCTAAACTGATTTAGATTTTTTTTTAATTTTTGGAACTGCTACATTTCAGGGAGAAAAAAAAAATCTCGAGTGCACCTTATGAAACAAAGCACTGCCGTATTACTATCACATACGAGCTATTTAAGCCTCGAGAGGCCGGGATGTAACCCCGCCGTCGGGTGACGTCATCACCGCGCGTCACGTGCATACGTCATGCGTCCTCTGCGGCCTTCTCCTTTACCCGCGCCTGGAAGGTCGCCGTGACCGGTGCCGGAAGATTCTGTTCCCAGCGGCCTCCATGTTGTCGTTGGCTCCTCGCGCGGGCGTTTTCGCCCCGTATCTGTCGGCCAGCTGGTACACCGTGGCCGGGCAGCTGAAGCCGCTGGCGCCCGGGGTGGCGGTGAGCGCCGAGAAGGTGCTGCTGGACGTGAAGAAGAAGTTCCTGTGCCAGGAGTCTCTGAGCGGGCAGGCGCCGCACGGGGGCTTCGCCGTTACCGTCGGCTTCAAGGGTAAGGTGTGGTGGGAGGCCTGCGCTGTCTGGGGGCCGCCGCCCGATTTTGCGATGGAAGGAAGAGTCGGTGCTTTCTCCGAGGGGCCTGCTGTCCGCTAGGGCACGTTCAGCCCCTGTCCCACCCGGAACTCCCGGTAGCAGAAGCAAACTGTACTGATATCAGCAACCAAAACGTCCACTCTTTTTCTGCCACTGTGAATTTCCAGGAAATTAACTCTGTTATGTATAGGAGGAACTAGACTGTTCTAAAGATGTAATTGGGAATCGGTTATTTACTCTTTCGGATAATAGGACTAGGGTGGCATTCCGTGAAGTTAGCATGGGGCACATTTAAAACTAATCGGAGAAAGTTCTTTTTCACTCAACGCACAATTAAACTCTTGAATTTTATTGCCAGAGGATGTGGTTAGTGCAGTTTGTGTAGTTGTGTTTAAAAAAGGATTGGATAAGTTATTGGAGAAGTCCATTACCTGCTATTAATTAAGTTGACTTATAAAATAGCCACTGCTATTACTAACTGGTAACATGGACTAGACTTAGTTTTTGCGTACTTGCCAGGTTCTTATGGCCTGGATTGGCCACTGTTGGAAACAGGATGCTGGGCTTGATGGACCCTTGGTCTGACCCAGTATGGCATGTTCTTATGTTCATGAAAGTGAGAATTTACGTGCTTACACTTCCACCAATGCCAAAGTTTAATTCAGTTTGTCAATTTAGGGTCTGAGTATGAGATTACTCGCACGTCTTAAATTCGTAGACTTACACTTATCTATCCTGAAGGGTTTTATTTTTTCTTATATAAACTCCAACAAAGTGTAAATGTTTATAATTTAACTCAATTCAAATTATACCTTTTACAATTATTCCCATTTATAATCTACCCAGTTTAGTTTCTTCCCAATCCTGGCTGCCTTGTTGACTCAAAGCCTCTTGTTTTGTGTTTTGTTTTTTCCACTGTCTTGGATTGTTAGCTCTAAAGAAAAGCTGCTATCTCTTTCTTATTTATTTTCTTTATTTAAAGTCTTTTCTATACTGTCGCTAAGTTATATACCATTCTAATGGGTGCAGAGAAGTTTCGGTTACATTAAATCATAAAAAGACTCACAATTGTTTAGTAATGTAGGTCCTGGCCAAGTGTACCTGTAAGGTACTTTTACAGGTAAAAATCACATTCTCTGTTTTACTGTACATTGTGTAATAAAATTTGTTAAAATCTTATAATGCACATTTTGAGAATGGTGCTCTTGTTTATTCCTGTATATTTTTTATTCTCCGGTCTCTTTATAAAAGGCTTGTTTAAAAAGCCATGTCTTTAAACTTTTAAATGTTTTGAGGGGTCTCTGTAATCTGGTCTCTAGAGGCATTGTGTTCCAAAGTGTCTATGTAAAGCACTGTGCATGTCTGTTGATGCTATACTACTACTAATACTAACAATCTTATTGCTATTTTATGAAGTTAGTGTTGGGCGGGGTCCCCAAACTGGGATGTGGCCCTTGACTGAATTTTTTTCGGCTCCTGGAAGCAGAGATGAGTTTGATCTGGCCTGCAGCAGCAGTGACAGAGGGAGCTTGATCTGACCTGCAATGATGGTGGCAGGAGTGTATTCCACTAATAGTGCTAGCTCATACTTGAAGTCAGATGTGCAAGTGGCAGTGCATCAAAGTGGCGTGAGTGGGGCATGCCAGTGCAAAGCCACCACTGATTGGCTGCATTATTCATTGCTGATATTAGTGCTTCTTGTGCAAGTGGAGTCACCTAGACCAAAAACAGGGCAAAAAGACTGTTGCACAGCCATAAGGAGTTTTCAGTTGCTGTGGAGGGCAGTGTAGGCTGGGGGAGGAAGGCGGTACGAAACTGGGTTCTGCGGGGCTGCCAGGGATAGCTAAGTAAGGATGTTTTTTCTAGGAGCTCCCCGCCATGCAGCCATCTCTTCAGAGTTGTGGAGAAAGGGGCATGGACATTGTTCCCTAAGGATGCAGACTTTGAGGTCCAGAGATTCTCCTTATTACCCAAATACAAAGCCTGAATATTTGTACCAGTATTAGACTCTCCAGAAGGGAGATGATTTTTCTCATAAGAGAGGGGGGATTAAATGGAGGGAGAAAGAAATGAGAAAAGGGAAGGAAATAGAGAGGGAGCAAGAGTACATAGAAGTTCTGAGTGAGAGAACCATGCATGCACAAACACCCCCAACTTATCATCAATGTACCCACTACCCCTCCTTGCCTCCTATTTACCCTGGAGGGCAGATATTGGGTAAGGGGGAAAGGCAGGGTCAAGGCTGTTGAGGATGTGCCAGGGTTGCCAACTTTGCAGAAATGTATTTTTATCCTGTATGTAGCTCATACCTTTTCAGTGGTAGATCAAGGCATGTTGTTCAGTCACAGTAAGTATTTTACTGTACCCAGAGGGCTCATATTTATTTATTTATTTATTTAACACTTTTTTATACCGACCTTCATAGTAATAACCATATCGGATCAGTTTACATTTAACAGGGGAATAACTGAAGCGTAACTAAAGTAAAATTGAACAAAAGAGGTGAATAAGGTAAAGTTACATTCAACAAGGAGTAAGAACTTGGAAGCTTAAGTAGCTGGAAAGAAAGTAAAGGCAAGTAATAATTACGAAATACAGTAGAGAATACGGGTTAAAGCATAAGGTGCTTTAACCTAGCAGTGCATATCATAATCGAAGGGAATCATTTACTAAACTATAATATTGTGGGAGGAGCTAAATATCAAAAAGGAGAGCATTCCTGTGATATTTGGCCCATCCCTGGAAAATATTGTAGCAATTTCTCCACAGTATTTTTTTTCTGGCGGAAAAACTGCGAGAAAATATCACAGGGACTGGGGCAAAAACGCACGATGATGGCCCACTTTGCAAGGGGCTGCCATTGTTTTAAAGGGCCAAAAATACCTTCCATGTGGCAAAGTCCGCAGAGGTCTGTTTAGACCCCTGCCCAGCCACTGCCTGTAGAAGAGGCCTAGAAGTAAAAAAAAAAAAAATAAAGCTTTAATAGTGGTTTGGCAATACCCTTCTGGCTCTTCCAAAGCTTCTCCCTTTACTCAAAACTCACCCTCTCAAACAAAGACACCCTCCCCCCGCCTCGGTAGCAAGCCACCCTATTCCCTGATAGTCTTGTGGACCCCCATCTATAGTGTTCTAGTTGGGCCCTCCAGATTGTTTTCCCTCCTTCCCCCCATGGACTCCACCTTAAGAAATTCAGTCCCTGGTGATCCATTTTGCAAAATGGCGTTGACCAGTCCAGCGCTTAAGGGGTACTTTAGGCCGCTGTTGGATCACCAGGGCTTTGAATTTCTTAGGTGTGTGGGGCCCAAATAGACCACCAGGGTCAGTTTTCTATGTATGAAGAGGAGTGGAGTGCCAAGGAATATTGTGTATGTTAGGAGAGGCAGGCTGCTGGGGGGGGGGAGTAGCCTTTGGTTGGGGGATTGGATCTGGGAGATGGGGTCTTTGGTTGGGGGGGGCGTTTTGACTAAAGGAAAGGATTTTGGAAGGGTGGCAGGGTGTCACACGACTATTAAAGATATTTTTCTTTAAAACGCTTTTGTACTTCTAGACTGCCTCTAAGCGTTGGGGTGAGTGGAGATCTAAACAGGTAGTTGTTTGGGGAGAGGCTGATTTAAGCTTGCTACAGTGTGCCTTTAAGAAACATCTCGAAGACATTGGGATATGCTTTTACTGTCCCAATACCCCCAGGATCATTTAGAACTCCTGGGTGGTGTAGTTGGGGGGGGCCCTACATCTAAGAAATTTAGTTCCTGGTGATTCAGCAGTGTCCCAGGGCACCCTTGAATCCTCGGATCAGTCAACACCATTTTTGAAAATGGTGTTGACCAGTTCAGGACCTAAGGAAAGCTTCAGGCTGCTGCTGGATCACCAAGAAATGAATATCTTAGGTAAGGAGGAATTAATTCATGGGGGGAGTTCTTGCTAAAATAATGCAGCTTGCTTTTTTTTTTTTTTTTTTTGACAAGTCATTTTGTTTGCATAGGATTGCCTATGCATTAGCTGCTTTGCATGCATTTCTACATTTTTATGCATGCAAATACATGAACAGCAGCTGATTTCAATAGGGGTCATGTTTTTGGTTTGTTTTTTTAAATCATGATGTTGCCATGATACGCGATTATCATGCAATATATGCTGTTTTTCACACATTTAATCGCTTATCACAGCTTATTAAATGAACCTGAGGCATTGGTGGATGAAGTCACTTGCCCAAGGTTACCAAGAGTGGTGGCAGGATTTGAACCTTGGCTAACCACTATGCTATTCTTCACCCTGGAAATATTTAAATTTAGAAATAATATTATTAACACTCTATTACACCCCTCAGATCTCTTCCCTTTCCCAGCCTTTCAAATCACTGAAAGGGCCAGACCTGCCCCCCCCCCCCCCCCCCCCCCCCCCCCCAAACCCTTCTCAACAAACAACTCCATGGGGTGCTCTTCCCTCCTCTGGTTCAGCAAACTGAGAAAGGACTTTCCTTTTGCTCCCCCCCCTTTCTCGTTGATCTGAAATGTCCTATGTGGCCCTTCCCTTGAAAGGTGGAGGACCCCTGGTCTAGAGTGTTAGTTTATATAGGTAGTAAACTAGACTGTCCCTTTTATGAGCAACCTGATATGAGCATAGGGTGTTAATCCCATAGAGATGCCTGATTTAAAAGTCCTAGCAATTGCTGTTCAAAAAATACTATTAAGCTTATGGAAGTTCTAAATGAATGAATACATTAATACTACAATTTATAATTTGCATTTAACAATAATCACCGGTTATCAGGTATGTAGTGCTATTTCATAGATATTTGAAAATAATTGTATAATTAAGATAAGTTCATCTTCCTTACATATAAATGTTATTTAGCTTTTTGCTTTGTTTAAAATTATTTCATTATTGACATTTAAATGTATTAGACTAAGGAATTTTACTTCCTGCTTATTCTGTTTCATTGTAAACCGGTTTGATATACATTTTATGCAGGAAAATCGGTGTATAAAAACTAAAAATAAATAAATAAATAAATATTTGTATTCTTGCTCTTGGTGAATAATGTACTTCTATTTTTCAGTGGTTAGGCCCAGTTAATCATCAGATTGGTGTCATGCGTTTGCATGTGAGCATTCTTATGCTTGCAACAGTACTTTGTATATGGGAACAAAGATCCTAATATCTTAAGTTCATTTGAGTTTTCCAATCTAGTTTTGAATGTGCATTAAGCAAGCAAAAAAATGAATTATACAGATTTCACAACTGTAGGCCAGAGACTATTTTCTGAACAGTGTTCATTATTTTATTTTGTTTTTTAAAGGCTGCTGATCCTCTTTCAAGTCTTCCAAAATCTCTTGCCAGCCTTATGCTACTACCTGGCTTTAGAGGAAGATGGCTAACCTTTTTATATATTTTTTTAAAGGTTTTGTAGTTTCTATGAAATATCACTATACTATTACTTCTCTATCTCACTTTGATTTCGCTCGCTGCTTCAAAGTTCTCAGCATGAATGTTGCAGCTCTGATTGAAATGTGAAAGCTGATTGGCAGCTTGCAATCTGCCTTCACGGCTTTATAGGAACTATATACTTATTCTTAGTACATACCTGGAAACTATAGGGGGGGCATATAGGACTGGGTTTGCTATATTGAACAATTGCAATAGTTTTAAAATAAGTTAGTCTTTCTTTAACCCATTGAGTCCCTGTGTCCTATTTAGAGGACAGATTATTAAAAACATTTGGGACATAATGGGTTAAACACAATGTCCCTTTCTAAAGTGTATTTTGGGGAAATAGGGGTCACTATGAAAAAACAAGATTAGATGACTGCTCATCACTTTTTATAGTTATTGCTGTGCACCCACCTCAACCTGATCGTATATGTTCTCAGTCTCAAGGTAGCAAAACTGTGATAAGGTGGTGGCCAGAGTCAAGAGGGATGTTACAATGCATGGAAAGAAGCATAAGTAGGAAAAAAAGAGGTGAGGTTATTGGTGAGCCCTTAACTAGAATATTGTGACAGATTCTGGAGGCTTTACCTCCAACATGAAAGTGTGTGGGACTGGTCCAGAGAAAGTCTATTAAAATACTGCAGCATCTACATCAAAAGCCTTATGAGATGAGACTTAAGAACCTAAATAGACCTATTTTAGAGGAAGTATGGGAGATAAGATATATAAATGCACGAGAAGGAAATGCTTTTCAGAGCAAAGAAAAGCAAGTTTGCTTACCGTAAACGGTGTTTCCGTAGATAGCAGGATGAATTAGCCATGCTGTCTGGGAGAGCGCCGTGATCCTGAGTAGGCGGAGTTTCCTCAGCTGAGCACAGAGTTTTGACTGTGTGTCTGCGCGGTAGTGTTCCTGCATGGTTCCCTCACCTCTTCAGTTTCTTTGTAGCCAAACGAGAGAGGTAAGTTAGGTAAATATGTATGTCTCTTTGTGACAGTCGAGGGAGGGAACGCATGGCTAATTCATCCTGCTATCTACGGAAACATCATTTATGGTAAGCAAACTTGCTTTTTCCCGTCGATAGCAGGGCTGAAATAGCCATGCTGTCTGGGAGTCCCAAGCTCCTGGGTTGTCCATGTATTTTTTTTTCTTGGAGGTTTGTACAGCAACCCCTGAAGTGGTAAAGTCTCATCTTTTTGAGTGATAAGACTGCTGTGCCTAGTGCTGCATCAGAGGTCGTCTGTTGTTGGAGGCAATAATGCGATGTGAAGGTATGAATGGACGACCATGTTGCCGCTTTGCAGATATTAATTAAGGGAACTTTGTTCAAGTGGGCAACTGATGCTGCAGTGGTGTGGATTTGGTGTGCCTGAGGCTTTGTGAGTAGTTTATTGGAACATTTATTGTAGCAAAAAAGTATGCAATGGTCTATGCAAAGGCTATGGTCCTTTTTGAGACTGGTTGTCCAGGATCATTTAGGTTAAAAGAAGGAATAGTGGAGAAGGCCTCAAAGTTGATTGAGTCCGTTTCTTATAGTAAGCTAACACTCTTTTACAGTCCGTGTGCAAAAGCTTTTCACATTCGTTAGTATGTGGTTTTGGCATAAAAATAGGTAGAGTTATGGTTTGATTAAGATGAAAAAATGTTACCATCTTAGGTAGAAAGGAAGGGTGAGGACGAAGGGTCACCTTGTCATGGTAGAATTCTAAATAAGGGGATTAGTGAACCAAGGCTTGTAGTTCGCTGACTCTCCTTGCGGAAGTTATGGCAATGAGAAAAATTGTCTTCCATGTCATATATTTGATGTGGCTAGAGTCTAATGGTTCGAAAGGTGGAAGCAGTTGTTCCAGTACTACATTTAAATCCCATGGAATTGGAGTTTTAGTCACTGGTGGGTGAAGTCGTATCATTCCCTTCATGAATCTGGAAATTAACGGACGGTTAGAAATTGGAAGGTTATTAAAAGGTCCCTGAAAAGCTGCTATAGCATTGATATGAACTCGTACCGAAGTGGTGGCTAATCCTGCATCATAAAGTGTGTGCAGGTATTGTAGTAGTTGAGTGGAAGTGGACGAAAAGGGGTTTGTTTTTTGGACTACACCAGTTCAAGTACCACTGCCACTTTCCCTTGTAATTGCGTCTGGTTGAAGGTTTTCTTGAAGCAATAAGAATATCCTCCAGTTGAGAAGATAAACCTAAGGGAGTTAGTATTTGCCTTTCAGTCTCCACGCTGTGAGATGAAGGGATTGATTCATGGGGTGAAGTAAAGAGCCCCCTTCCTGTGTCAGATGTGGAAGATTTTGTAGCGTTATTGGTGGATGAATGGAGAGTCTCATGAGGTACGCATACTAAGGCTGTCTCGGTCACGCCGTGGCGATTAAAATCATGTCTAATACGTCCTGGATGCATTTCTGAATCGTTCGAGATACGAATGGAATGGGAGGGTAGGCATACATCAAACCTGGTGTCCATGGAATGAGAAAATCATCGGGAGCAAGCCTTTGATTGCTGGGGTAAATTGAGCAAAAGGTCTGGATTTGTCTGTTGGCTTCTGTAGCAAAGAGGTCTATTATGGGGAAACCCCCACTGTTTGAAGATATTTTCTGCCACCTCTGAATTTAAGGTCCATTCGTGCGGATGAAAAATCCGACAGACGATCTGCTGTTACATTGTCCAGACCTGGAAGATAAGTTGCCTGAATTACTTGGGCTTTTATTGTCCAATGTAGAATTTGTGTTGCTTCCTGACACAGAGTCCAGGAACCGGACCCTCCTTCCTTGTTTATGTAAAACATGGCTACCTTGTTGTCTGTATATACCATGAGGCTTGATCCCCGTATCTGAGCCGAGAACGTTTGAAGTACCATCCAAATGGTTCGCAGTTCTAAGAGATTGATCTGGTATGTAGATTCCCTGAGTTTTCAGGTCACCAAGATGGGCTGCCCAACCTTTGTTGGAGGCATCTGTGGTCAGAGTGATCTGATGAGGAGGTAAACGGAATGGGGCTCCCGAAAGGTTTTTGGGAAGGAGCCACCATCGAATGTCCTCTTTCATTGCGTTCGTAATTTGAATTCTGGAGCTGAGTGGCTGTATGAATTGAGACCACTAAGCCTTTAAACCCCATTGTAAGCGGCGCATGTGAAGTCTAGTGTGAGGAACCACGTAGATTGCTGCTGCCATATGACCCAGAAGTTGGAGAACCTGGTGTGCTAATGCCTGGTTTCTGTAAAGAAGACTGTGGGTCAACGATTGTATGTTCTGAAGAGCGCCTATGAACTGAAGTAGTTGAGTAGGTTGTAGGTGAGACGTCTCGAAATTGATAAGAAATCCCAACCTTTGAAGGCATTAGATCGTGCGTAACGTATGATCTTTCAGTGTAGACTGATCCGATGCTACTATTAACCAGTCGTCCAGATAAGGAAAAATTTGGATCAAAAGTTTCCTGAGGTGAGCCACCACCACTGAATACTCTTGGGGCTGAAGATAGGCCAAATGGGGAACCTTGTATTGGTAATGTATATTCTGAACTTGGAAATATAGGTAAGGCCAAGAAGACGGGTGAATTGGAATATGGGAATATGCATCCTTCAGGTCGATGGAACATAGCCAATCGTTGGGCTGAATCAGCGGTAGGATATTTTTGAGAGAAGTCATTTTGAATTTCTCTCTGTATGTGTTTGAGTAGTCGTAAAACCAGAATGGGACCTAGACCCCCCTGACTTCTTTGGAATAAGGAAGTATTGATGAAGACGGATGATCTGTATAGATTGTTGAATTTGTAGGTTGTTCAATTCCGCTGTGAGGGATGTGGAGTGGGATTGTATCATCCTCTTCGGAGGAAGGAGTGGATTGAAAGTTTAGAGAGTAACCTTTTTTTTTTTTTTTTAATGTTTAGTACCCACTGGTCTGATGTGATGGATTCCCAATTGTGGAGAAAAAATTGAAGGCGTCCTCCTATGGATACTGGTAGTGGTGGTGGCTGTATTAATTTCAAAAAGAGGAAGCTTGTTTTTGTTGAGGGGCCGGTGTTTGCTTTAATTGCCTTTGTTGTCTGGCAAGACCCCTAGAAACAGGTGGAGCTGTGTTCCTCAGTGGGACATATGGTTGAGGTCTGTACTGGGAATATGGTCTATTGCATGGTCTCAAATAATACCGACGACGGTAAGGATAAAATCGATGTTGAGATTTGTGAGGCTCTGCCAGTGTTGTAAGCAAAAGTATAGCTGCACTTTGTTCCTTCAAATGGGAGACTGTCACCAAATTTATCTCCAAAGAGATTGTCTCCTATGCATGGAATATCAGTGAGTTTCTCATGAACATCAGGGCGGATTGCGCTGGCTCTGAGCCAAGCGATCCGTCTGGCTGCTATAGCCGAAGCGGACGCTCTTGCTGAAGATTCGAATGACTCGTAAATGGACTGTAGTAAATGTCTGAGACCTTCTTCAATATCCAAGAAAGACTGTGGAAGCGTGTTGTCCTCCGTTAGACATATTGGACGCAGCTTTGGAGTGATTCAAAGAGGTACTGCGTAGTGTAAAACTGATGATGTTGTATTCTGTTTGTGAGCATGGAGGAGTGATACACCTTCTTTCCAAAGTCATCCAGACCTTTATTCTCTCGGCCCGGTGGTGTGTTCGAATGCAACTTAGTACGCTTAGCTTTGGATAAGGCTGATTCGACTACAATAGACTGATGGGGAAGTTGGTCAGACTCATAAATTGTAAAATTACGCATCTTTTACATAATATCAATTTTTCTGGAAGTAGCAGTTGTCGAGAATGGAGTTTTCCAACACGGAGTGTGGAGGTAGAGAAGTGGGCTCGGGAGGAGATTCAAATAGTTTTAAGATCCCTAGCATTTCAGCCCTGGGATCAGGTACTCTTCCGGTTTCTACCTGGTGAAGACTGCCTACTTTCTCAATGAATTTTGCATAAGTCAAGTCCTCCGGAGGAGAATAAGGTTCAGGGAGACCTTCCAGAGGATCAGATGGCATTCCCGTTGAAGAATTCAAAAAGTGAACTGATTCCGGAGAACCCGGGCTAAGTGGTTGGATTGGTGTATGTTCCTTGTCCGGCTCCAGAGGTTCAACATATGAAGGCGCAGCAGGAGAACCATCAAGTGAATCCTGTGGTGGAATTTGTTGAGCTTTTTCCAGTTCTTGGAAAAAAGAGCTGAGAATATCTGAGATTTTTGTCGTCATAGATGCCGCCAGAGTACCTTGTGGAGGAATAATGTAATCTTTGCTTTGGGGCTTTTGTCGGAATTGCTGCAAGCAAAGTGTCCTCAGACGATTCTCCTTTTTGTTGGTCCTGAGTAGGAATAATTGGAGAAGGGCGAATACGTTTTGATAACGGAATTTGCAAAGTAGGAGAGAGTCTCTTAGCTCTAGATACAGATGAGAGACTGGCCAAGGAACTTTCACTGAGTGGAGTGTGACCTGATGATGGAGAATCAGATATAGATAGACCTTCAACATCCACATCAGAACTTATAGTGGAGATTGTGAATCTCGAGAGTGCTGTCTCCTTGCTGTAGTCTCTTTTTTGTCTATTGCTTTGATGAACCTGTATGGTGCAATTTATGATGATGTTCATCTGATCTACTGTGGTCTGGTGACTCCACCTGCATTCTTTTTGCACCATGTACCTTAGGTATGTCGTGCAATGGTCTGTGCGCCGTAGATGCGCTGTGTGATTGGCCATGCGCCGTGGATGCTCCGTGCGCCGTAGGGCGCGTCGAGGATGCGTCGTCACGGTCATGCGTCGTAGATGCAGCGTGCAATTTGAATGAGCCGTGCGTCGTTGGAGCGTCATCTGTTTTTGTTGCATCGTGCCTCCTTTTCAACGACGCTGACGGCGCAGTTTCTAACTACGCATTCCCCGGATCTTTTTGCCAAAGTACCGCTGCCGGATCCCTGGCTTTACTATGAGGCCTTGAGGGTGTGTGAGACCCTGGCCTGGTACTTGGGACGGCTCTTTTCAATCCTGCTTCGAGGACGCCTGCTTCGAGTGGGCCTTACCAGACTTCGCCAGTCCCGGCGAAGAATGTACCGAGGATGGTGGGGCCGAAGTGCCCTTCTGTAGTCTTTCCATCCTTGCGGCCCGGTGCCGCTGGGCTCGCAGAGACATCCTTCCGCAGTCCCGACACGACTTTTGGTCGTGGTCCAGGCCTAAGCAGATGTAGCAATAATTATGTCCATCCGTGATGGACATAGTTTTGCCACACTGACAATATTTAAACCCAGAGGGCTTCGGAGCCATCTGGGAAGAGAAATCCTGAGAAAAAACCCGAAAAAATTTGACGAAAAAATGTCCTGTCAGAAAAAGAAACAGCTAGAGGAAAAAATCCCACGGGCAAATGGCTCGCGGAATAAAAGAAACTGAAGAGGTGAGGGAACCGCGCGGGAACACTACCGCGCAGATGCACAGAGTCAAAACTCTGTGCTCAGCTGAGGAAACGCCGCCTACTCGGGATCGCGGCGCTTTCCCAGACAGCATGGCTAATTCAGCCCTGCTATCGACGGGAAATGCGCTTGAATTGTGGTTGCCATATCTGTCTGGCAGTGAGATGGGAGGCTGGGAGACCCCCTGGATATCAGGTTTTCAGAGTATCTACAATAAATATGCATGGGAGACATTTGCATGCACTACCCCCATTGTATGCAATTTCCTCATGCATATTTGTTGGTGATATTCTGAAAATCCAACTGGCTGAGGGTCCTCTAGGACAAGTTTAGGACCCATGGCTCTAGAACAGTGGTTCTCAACCCTGTCCTGGGGACCCCACCAGCCAGTCGGGTTTTCAGGATATCCACAATGAATATGCATGAGAGAAAATTTGCATGTTATGGAGGCAGTGTATGCAAATTGTCTCTCATGCATATTCATTGTGGGTATCCTGAAAACCCAACTGGCTGGGGGGGTCCCCAGGACAGGGTTGAGAACCACTGCTCTAGAACAAAAAAAAATTCAGTTGGTGCCCCTAAGCTCCCCATGATTTTATTGCCTTGGGAGAAACACTCTCTCTCCCCTCCACTCTGTCTGCAGGGAACCCTCTCCTTTGTTGTTCCCCACCCTCCTTCTTCCTGTCCTGAAGTGAAAAGGAAGGGGCTAGGTGGACAGAAATCAAATCGGCTATAAAGTCCTGGAATCATTTTTGGAAGTCTACAACTGCTGGTGTCCCACACCTTGCAAAGAGTCACCCATTTCTATCTGTCAAACTTCCCCCACCCCTCTTTCATTCAGCCTCCACTGGGCTGCCACTTCTTTCTTTGGTTTAAGGAAACAGCTTGTCCATTCTGTTTCCATTAGTCTAGATAGTATACTATAAGTTCAATGAAAAGTGATACTTCATATATTCCTCCAATTCTTTGAGTATTGTTAGTTTGTAGAAAATAGAACACTATAAAGTCCATTTTCAATGGGCTGCTGAATGGTAAAATTAGCCGAGTAACTTTATACAGATATTCAGCAGCACTATCACCAGATAAGGTTGCCACTGAATATACCCACTGAAAGTTACCTAAATAATTTTAGCACATTGATTTCTTTGACCAGACTTGCCTATCTAAATTTATCTGGGAGTGCTGAATATCAGTGCTGCTCAAATTTTAGCCACTCCCCCAAGAATGATCCCAGCCCTGTCTATTTTAATCTAGCTAAATTTTATCCAGATAATGATTTTCTGGGGTAAAATGTACCTACTCAGCAGGGAGAGAAATTTAAACTGTGGGTCATTCAGTCGCCTGCAGAGAATATCTACCGCTATAGCTATATTCAGTTTTAAATTACTCCTTGTGCAGCATTAAACATAAGTGTTATGGTCCATGTTACCTCTAATTTATTTGGTGCAGGTGTGCACTGTTGTGCACATAACGTTTGGAAAGGGGGGGGGGGATGTCTCATCTTGTTAATTTCATAGCATGCACTTTATCCTTTTCAGTATTTCTAGGACTAAATAGCCACTCCCTGTTAACTTGTTTCACACCTCCCTCATGATTTTATGAGCCTATATCTCGGGTCTTGACAGATTGTCTCTGGATCTAGGCACTAACTCATAAAGCTAGGAGCAAATGGCTGGAGATATGAGGTTTTAGTTCTTGATTTGATAAGGCTTTTTTCCCATTCTGTGTCTAGGGAAAACGTTGAGTAAATCAGTCCATTCATTTCAACTTCATGTGGATCCCCACCAGTATCCCACTGAACCCCATCCCACATGTTATACAAACTCTTTTGCTCTCTCGCTTTCTCTCCACACACCCAGCCAATCATCCCGTGCCCTCCTCCCACTCCCTCCCCCCAGCCAGCTTCATAAAGCAGCATCCTGACTTCAGGTGCTTACTCCTCTTGTCTTATTTTCTTGTTGCAGCTACTGCTGTTGGGGAAACAGCTGGTCCCTTTGGTCTGCACTGCATGGCTGTTAGTGAGTTTGAGCTGCCTAGTGCTTGAACTCCTTCTCTGGCATTGCAAGACTAGAGACTGTGAAATCAGCCTTGCAGTTTGGGCACTGTATGGCTCCGACTTCGAGTGTAGACCCTAATTGGAAGAAAAGAGCTGGAAAGGGACTCAAAAATTCTGGGTGCCATGGTGACCTTGTCAAGTCCTGTTCTATCTTATCTCATCTGCTCTCCAAGCAGAAGGGCACCAGTCCACATCCTGTACCACATTTATTGCCACCCTCTGTATTTCTTCCAATTCTGTCTTACCTATTCTTCCATTGTATTTTTCTGTCTTAACTTTCCATTTCGTTCTCTTATTCTTCTATATATCATCCCTTATTGATATAACACACCCTTTTTCATTTTAATCCTTTTTGCCACCAATTCGCAATTTCTCTTTTCCTCCCTTCCCCAGCAACTGCCCTGCCTTCTGCCTCTCTCAGGTAATCTGAGTGGTAGGAGCCTATCCCATGACTGCTGACCATTCTGCATGTTACGTTGGCACTGAAAGCATGTTGAAAACACATCCGGTATATCCTTCCTGCTGATCCTATATGCTGCTCTCATGCATTGTGAGAAGTGTCGGCGCACAAATTTTCAACATGCTCATGATACAGAGAGCAGTCATTAGCTATGGGACAGGCTCCCATCGCTGGATTATCCCCTTGTACAGGTCCTTGGTGAGACCTCACCTGGAGTATTGTGTTCAGTTCTGGAGACCGTATCTCCGAAGAGACAGACAAGATGGAGGCGGTCCAGAGAAGGGCGACCAAAAAGGTGGAAGGTCTTCATCAAATGACTTATGAGGAGAGATTGAAGAATCTAAATATGTACACCCTGGAGGAAAGGAGGAGCAGAGGTGATATGATACAGACTTTCAGATACTTGAAAGGTTTTAATGATCCAAAGACAACGACAAACCTTTTCCGTAGGAAAAAAATCAGCAGAATCAGGGGTCACGATTTGAAGCTCCAGGGAGGAAGTTTCAGAACCAATGTCAGGAAGTATTTCTTCACTGAGAGGGTGGTAGATGCCTGGAATGCCCTTCCGGAGGAAGTAGTGAAGACCAGAACTGTGAAGGACTTCAAAGGGGCGTGGGATAAACACTGTGGATCCATAAAGTCAAAAGGCCGTCAATGAAAAGTGGGTGGCTCGCCAGAATGACGGCTACTGCCTGGAGATAATACCCTTATTCAATAAACATACACATGGTTACTGTGACTCCAACAGCAAGAGGAAATGTGGAAAAAAGGATTTGCACTCACAAAGCGGGGAGTAGCTGGCTTGTTACGGCGGTTACTACCCCAAACCAAATAAGCCTGATACTTCACTTTCAATGCATATCCAGCATAGCTCTCTGCTTCAACGGTAGGGGAGAAGAAAAACTGATACTTCACGCATATCCAGCATAGCTCTCTGCTTCAACGGCAGGGGAGAAGAAAAACAACCAATAAGGGCTGAATAACATAGTCTGGGTAAAACAAATAAGCATGGGTGTAGCTTGCTTATTGCGGCAGTTACTACCCCTACTACCCCTAACTAATCAAGCTTGATATTTCACTCGGATGCAGCTCCATCACTGCTCTCTACATTAATGGCGGGGGTGGAAGGGAAATAGAACCAAAGAGCTAAGAGAAACAGATAAGTATGAGAAAAAAATGTGTGAAGCTTGCTGGGCAGACTGGATGGGCCGTTTGGTCTTCTTCTGCCGTCATTTCTATGTTTCTATGTCACTTCATCATTTCTATGTATGTGCACAGCTACTGGAAGAATGCTGTGCAACCACAAATGCATTTATTTTAGAGGGATTAACAATAGAACCTTCATATTATGTGGTGATAAATCATACAAAGAAAACCCCTTCACATCCAACATATTCATTTAAATTCAGTTATCTTAGTGAGACCATCATATTTCCAAGCTTAAAGTATATCACTTAGAAGTAGTTAATAGTATCAGTACTTTGCACCAAAAGTACATATGTAGTGTAGCCCATCAGTTTTAATCATTGGTCTCCTAAAAGAGTCACTTTTTTTTTAAAGGCTTTTTGTTGCATTTAAAAATTTGAGAAATGAAGTACATTGATACTTAATGCAGTACATTACATACCTTTATTTTATTTGTTTTATTGTGTCTATGTACTGCTTATCAGGAAATCTCTACATGGTGTACAAGTCCAAGCCCGACACGGTCATTTATCGATATCCTTCTTAGGGGTAATTTTGCAGTGGGAAAAACTCAGGAAAATTATAAACTGGTTTCTGAGTTGGTCTGAAGAAATGGGTAATTACCTGAGTCCTGTTTATGGAGCTTTCTTCTGTTTCTGCTATTCTGTCTTCTGGGGAGGAAAACATTTGAGAACCAAGAGCTCACAGAAGGCCAATGACTAATACTGCACAAGTCCAGGGTCACTCCTGTAAGAGGATGCGGTCTCGACACCACGAGATAATCCAGCAGAGCCCATTTTGTTAGATGATAAATCCAAAAAGTGTCTGTGAGAGATGATGATAGAAAAAGGATAAGGTATACTAATTGGCTAAAAGTCTTTCAAGGTTTGATCCATAATGGCAGCTTCTTAGGTTCCTAAGGGAATAATTGGCAAGACACTTGCATTCACATTACAGAACAACTGTTCTGAGTAAGAACTCAATGTTAGCTTGCAGGTTTACTGCAATAAGTTCTGTTAGCAAAGCTCTCCTGGCAGAGTTTGGGGAGTCACCATGGGGAAAAGCTGTTTCAGGTAGTGTCCCCAGGATCATGTCCAACGTCAAAGTCCATCTGGGTAACTCCTTGAATATTCAGTTCCATAAGGTTCCAATGTTGATCTGGATTGGATATTGCCACCTCCTATAGACTCAGGATTGGTGGGATTCAAATGATTCTCATATGCTCATTAGAGTCCACCAGCAAAAGAAGTCAGAATAATGCCCATTTCATCACTAGTTTCAGGCTGGATACAAAGTTTTTACCAAGGACATGTTCTCAGTTCTAGTCCAAGGTTCTCCTCTCATTTGGGAGGTGATGAAAACTCTCTCTGATATGAAGAAACAAACAGTCTTTTCTCCTCTGTGTGGAAAATACTCGTAAAGATGCCAAAATCGTGGCTGTAAACTCCATGTCTGTGTTGTAAGCCTGCAATTTTTATTCAGTCTGTGTGCAAAGCAGTAGGCCTCATATTCATGATGCACATCCTGTTTAGGGTCTGTGGCCTTTACTTTACAGGACAGATTCCCAACTAGGGTAGGAAAAAAGCCCACTGGATGGGTGAGGGATAGAAGGGGAATTTTTTTTTTTTTTTTTAATGATTTGATAGCTGAACTTTGCAGGGCAGGAGAAGAGGGATATTTTTATGGTGGTTGACTGAATGGAGGAGGGAAAGTGAGGAGGGGATTTTTTTTTTCTTTTGTGAAGGGAGAGGGGTGTGGGATGTGGGTTTTTTTTGTTTTAAGTAGAACATTTTCTTAAACTGACTAGTTACCTTCTTAAAATGACACAGACCAGCTAACAGGGCTGACACAAGAGTGGGGGAAGGGGGAGTATATTCCTTCCGCTCTTTAATTTTCTGAAGGGCCCATCTCCCCTTCTGATCAGTGCTGCAGCTGGTCCACGCAGTTTCTGGAAGAGAGCTAGCTGAGTCCTGGCATACAGAAGCTTGAGAAACACTTGTTGGAATCTTTCCTCCACTCCCTGTTTTTGTTTTTTTTTTTTGTTTTGTTTGTTTCATTAGAGCAATAAATGGTGAGGCATTTTGGAAAGAATTTTACTTAGCCACTCCTATTATGACTCAAAATAATTTGTGATGCTGTGCTACTTCTCATGTCAAACTTATGTTCATATAAACCCGATGCATGTAAATAACTGGCATTTCTTCAAAAGTGGAAATGTTTTAAAATATATATAATATAGCTAAATCTTGGGGCAAAACTGTAAAAAAAAAAAAAAAAAAAGTTTAAAAAAAGTGAAGCATAATGAAAGAATACCTGTTGGAAGAAATGGTTTACAAAAAAAGATGGATAATGATTCTCCTTTAAATGAAAACCCTGACTTTCTCAAAGAATTATCTGCACAAATGAGCTGTTGGTTTGTTTCTGCAATCTCTTTTCCTTTCAGCTTTTTAATCTGTTTTTGTTGTTTTATTTTGTTAGGAGCATCTAGTGTCCGGTTTGCTCACAGCGACGTTACAGTGCCAGATTTCTCAGATTATCGTCGACCAGATGTGTTGGACAGCACAAAGTCATCTCAAGACAGCAGTGATTCTAGAAAAGGATTTTCTTATTTGATAACGGGAGTAACAGCTGTTGCCACTGCATATACGGCAAAGAATATTGTCACCCAGTTTGTCTCGAGCATGAGTGCGTCTGCTGACGTGTTGGCAATGTCAAAGATTGAAGTCAAGTTGTCCGATATTCCAGAAGGCAAGAACATGGCATTTAAGTGGAGAGGAAAGCCTCTTTTTATTCGCCATAGAACCCAAGAAGAGATTGATCAGGAGGCCTCAGTCAACCTGGCTGAGCTAAGAGATCCACAACATGACTTGGACAGAGTGAAGAAACCTGAGTGGGCCATACTGATTGGTGTGTGCACTCACCTTGGCTGTGTGCCCATTGCAAATGCTGGAGATTACGGTGGCTATTACTGCCCCTGTCATGGGTCGCACTATGATGCATCAGGTAGAATCAGGAAAGGTCCTGCACCATATAACCTGGAGGTCCCATATTATGAATTTCCTTCAGATGACCTTGTGGTTGTTGGTTAATACGGTGGCGGTTAAATCACAGCCACTGTTTAGCCCATGGTGTGCACACTTTGGCTGGATATATTTAAGAAGTTCAGGTTCTTTAAAGCTAGTTAATCTTGAACACGTAAGCATTGATAATGTGGTGTCTCTTAAACATTGCTTTCAAGCAAGAGGCATTTGATGTTGAATGCATTTAATGCCCACTGGTGTTTAAGGTATTAATAAACAATTATCAAACACTGATGGTTTTGTCATTTTTTTTTATTGGTGCTTATAAGTAATCTTTTCTGCAGAAAATATCTCCTAGGGTTGGTAAATAATTTAGTGTGTGTAATTTGAATTACATAGAAAAACACAAAGCTGATCATAATTTTTGGCTTCAGTGCTTTCTGTACAAACCAATCAAGTTATTAAATTGTAATGCACAATTCAAACAGCTTTATTTTATAGTGTTCCATTCCAACCCTTAATGGCTGCAACATTTTATGAATTTTTACATAGTGGTTGACCTGGTGCCTGGTCTCTCATTTTGCATTGTGTTTGTGTGAGTTCCGAAAAGCTAAGCAGAAGCTGGCCTGGGCAATATTTGAATGTGAAATCTCATAGAAACATTGGGTACTGCTGGAAGTGGTGTTAATGGTTCAAGTAAGAGGCAGTATTCTCGAGTACTCCAGTCCTCGAGAGCCACAAACAGGATATCCACAATGAATATACATGAGAGAGATTTGCATACACTGCCTCCATTGTATGCAAATCAATCTGCATATTCATTGTGGGTATCCTGAAAACACCTGGCCTGTTTATGGCTGGAGGACTGGGGTTGGCCACCCTTGTTAATGGGGATGATATACTGCTGAGGGACCTTTTTTTCAAAGACACAGACTCTTGTTTGATTTGTGAATAGAAAAGACCTTTTGATACATTTAGGGATGTTAAAACCTGACTAAATTACAGCATAAAATGTATATTGTAATCTGACCTGCTAAAATCTCTGGAGAACCTAATTTGGTTCACTAAAATCTTTGCCCTCTCTTTGTAAAGTGTGGATTATGGTATTGCATCATGGGCCTTAGGTCACCAATAATGGAACTGTGACTAATTCACAGAAGTGTCCGTCTCCCCCCCCCAAATTGTCTTCAGTTCTTGTTGGTTCCAAATTTCAGAAACCTCAATTAAATGATGTGAAATTGGTGAGGGCAAAAACATTAGTATTAATTAAAAAAAAAAATTGTCAAGAAGCTTTGTTGAAAATTAGATTTTATGCTTCTGTAAATCCTAAATTGTTGCTGTTTGTTAATTTCTAAAGTCCTAGCACAAAGAATTGTATGATTTACAAAATCATTGATTTGTATAATAAACACTGTGGAATTGTACATGTTTCAGTGTTAATGTATGTTTGAGTTCATATCTAGACCCTGCTAGAGAGAGAAGTTGCAGATAATTATCCTTAACCCATTACATGCCGAGGACGTTTACCTCCCTTGATATGGGTGGAGGATTGTAGGGCTGAGAGAGGCTCTCCAACCAGAGTAACATTGGATACCTGATTCTTTTCACTGCTGTGTAGAGTTAGCAAGATGGCAAATAATTCTTGCCATAGAACAGGGGGTGGCCAGTTCAGTCCTTGAAGTTTTTAGGATATCCACAATGAATACGCATGGACGACCTCCATTATATATAAATCTATCCTCATGCATGTTCATTGTGGATGTCCCGAAAACCTGGCCTGTTTGTGGCTTTCAAAGACTGGAGTTAGTGACCTCTGCTATACAAAGATAAGTGTCGTTCCCCCCCCCCCCCCCCCCCCTGTTAACAATATTCTTTACCCAGTCTATGAAGAAAATTAAGTAAATTAGGCCCTAAATACGTTAATCATGTTTGTATAATGTTGCCATGGACACATGTTGATGCAAATAACCACTTACTGAATGCAACAGTGTTGCAGGCACTAAGGAATGCAGAACTAGAACATGATAGTGGATTAAGACAGTGGTTCTCAAACTTTTTTTTTTGGGTTGGGACACACCTGCCAGGTGGTTCTCACATGCATGACATACTGAATGACTGTCACAAGGCAAAATGTAAACATACACTCTGCAGCCAGAGGAACCTGCCCCCTCCCCCCAACAGTGGGTGCAGAGCAAAACTAAGGCATCTCCTATACAATTCACCATAGAAAAAAAGGTATTTCTATGGTCATCTCAGTAACAGCAACATCAACTATCCCTACTACCAGGCACAATGGTCCTTTTTATGAAAAGACAGCAATTTACCACCCATGCATGTCCTAATGAGGAAACATAAGAGTGATACAAATGCCTACATGCTAGTAAAATACTTCACCTTGGTCACATTCACAGAAGCAGCCTTCACCAAGTATAGAAACAAATTGGAAGGGAAACCCAAAAAAGCATGTAGTGCAACACTGGAGAAATGGAACAGAAATATAGCACCTACCATAGTCCCAGGATCTGCAATAATGCGCACAAACTAATCCACACACAAGTTTCATCTTTATTATGGAACACACTCAAATAGTAACAACTCTACCTATATAAAGGCAACACTATAAGTATTTACCAGGCCCTAAACATCAATACACCTATTAGGAAAAACAGAACAAGCCAAGCTGCTGTAGATCCCACACCAAATCTACAAGCTTGCAGAATACCCTTACCTGGGTCACAAGCAGAACACGGACCCTCACCAAATACAGATTTCCTAGCGTGTAGCAGATGGACTCAGGACCAATGGATATAGTGTACTGATAGCAGTTGGAGACAGATCAGATTTCAATCTGACGTCAGCCCTAGTACATATACCCCTGCAGGAAGTGCAGCTCTTCAGTATTTTCCATCTCCATAGCAGTTAGGGACTCTATGCATGCTAGTATAGCGTTAAGAGTAAATTTTACCAATGAAATCCAAATTAAGAAGAAATCTTACCTCTACAGATGAGCCCCGCTCTCCTGCGGTGACACCCATTGGGTCCCTCCCCCAGTCGAGATTCCCGAGGTGATTTCCACTATCCCTCGGAGGTGAGCCTCGGTCCGGCTTCTATCTCCTAGGTGGAATTCTTCAAAGGTCTGCATACCTTTGTCCACATGCAAGCGGGGCCTCCTACAATGCGGTCACAGACACCACCAGAGGACCTCAACATGCCAGGACCCTCTATGCCCAAGGAAGTGATCCCACCACCCAGAAGCCCCACCTTCGGGGACACAGACATCTCAGATGAGGAGTCAGTACCCCTGGAGGAAGGGGAACTCCCCCCGGGGACAGAACCCCATCGAACCATGAGACGCTTCTTCACCAAGGATGAACTTCCAGACCTGGTCACGCACAGCTTAAAAGAGTTTGCCATCCCGGGCACAGGTGCCTCGGGGGAACCTAAGCCGAACACACTTTTGGAGAGACTTCATCAGACATCCCGCCATTTCCCACTTTTACAAGCCGTCCAGCAACTAATTGACCTGGAATGGGAGGCCCCAGAAACCACGTGCAAAGGGGGCCGGGCTCCAGCAGCCATGTACCCTCTGGACCCCGCCACCAAAGATCTCCTGGCATGTCCAAAAGTGGATGCCATGGTCTGCGCGGTCTCGAAGCGCACTACTATCTCAGTGGAGGGAGGAGCAGCGCTCAAGGATGCTCAAGACAGACGTCTGGAATCTATCCTCAAACAGTCCTTTGATGTCTCCGCTATGTCTTTACAGATCGCGGCCTGCTGTGCCATAGTGTCACGCGTCTGCTTAGCTCAGACAACATTTCTGGGGAAGCCCTGGAACCAGCTGTATCATTCCTCATGGATGCCACTTCGGATCTGGTACACACGGCAGCTAGAGGATTCTCATCCGCCGTGGCAGCCAGAAGACTAATCTGGCTCCAAAACTGGTCAGCTGACATCCTCCAAAACAAGACTCACAAGGATGCCTTTCAAGGGAGCACTCCTGTTTGGAAGCGAACTAGAGAAACTAGCCAACAAGTGGGGCGAGTCCCCACTGCCGCAGCTACCGGAGGACAGGAATAAGAGAAACCAGCGATCCTTCCCCCGGACCTCCAGGGGCAGAGGATCACAGTGCTTCAACCCATATAGAAGCTCATATCAAGCAGGCCGGAGCCAGTCCTTTCGGAACAAGCACAATAAAAGGGGAGCCAGCTCCGGCCCAGGCCCCAGCCGCACCCTACAATGAAGATCAGCTGACCCATCCAAAGGAAGAAGCCATAGGGGGCAGACTGGCCCTATTCTTCCAAAGATGGGTCGAAAACTTCGGACAAGTGGGCTCTCTCCATCATTCGAGAGGGATATTACCTGGATTTCTACCATCTTCCTGAGGACAAGTTTGTGGAATCTCCCTGCCACGACCCTTCCAAGAGAATGGCAGTGGAAGCTACACTGACCAGGTTACTAGCCTTAAAGGCTTTAACACCGGTGCCTCCACAACAAATAAATACTGGCCATTATTCCATCTATTTTATCGTTCCCAAGAAGGAAGGAACGTTCAGACCTATCCTGGACCTCAAGGCGGTCAACCGTTACCTGAAGATTCTCTGCTTCCGCATGGAAACCTTATGCTCGGTAATAAGAGCGATACAACCGGGAGAGTTCCTTACCTCCCTGGATCTGTCGGAAGCCTACCTACGCATTCTGATCCATCAAGAGCATCAGCGTTTTCTACGCTTCTCGATCCTGGACCGTCACTACAAGTTCCGGGCACTACCTTTCGGGTTAGCCACTGCACCCCAGATGATTATCCATCTAGCATTCTTCTAGCTATAGCTATTGCCTTGTCACATTACTTCACCATCTTCAGATTGTCAGACACTATTACCCCAAGATCTCTCTTGGTCTGTGCACATCAGTCTTTCACCCCCATCATGTACAGCTCTTTTGGATTAATTCTTCGCAGCTTTAACAGCCCCAAAGTTTACTGCAATTTAAACTGGCTGGATAACAAGTGCAAATATCTGAAACATTTAGTAGTGCAAATACGAGTGAGGCTTAAGCTATCTGTTGCATTTGGAGGTCCACAGAACCCCATGCGCACTAGCACACTTACCCCTCAGGCCGATCCTTCCCTCTCGTTTCTGGATGCTGCCAGCCTGCCTCTCTTTTAAGCGCGGTGGGACGTTGCTGAAGATCATTGCGGCAGGACACCACTGACGCCACTGGGCCTCGCTTCTCATAGGGCAAGTGCATGCTGACTTCCCCACTTAAAGGGCCAGAGGCAGGAAAACCCAGCAGGTGTCATCTGATGACATTGCCGCCTTCTGGTGCCTCAGCACCTACAGCATCCCTATCTCTGTGTGTTCCAGCTCCTCGTCTTTATCTTCAGTTCCAGGTCCTTGTCTTCATCAGCATCCAGTGTCTGTGTGTATTCAGTTCTCATGGTCAGTCCTTCTTCAATGTTCCTTGTCTCCTCATCTGCCTGCCTGTTTTACTCCTCACCTTCCTGCCTTTCCTATCTGTCCATCCTTCCCATCGTATGGATACCCAGTGTTGACCTTAGCATTGGACCTTGAATGCTGCCTGCCACTGACCATCCTTATTACTGGACCTCCTTGAACACCATCTGCCACCGACCACATCCTGCTTACTAGACCTTGAACACTGCCATAGATTCACATAGCAACCTATGGTGGATATTTGGCACTGTTCAAGCCATTAATAAGATAAGTGCATTCAGTATCGCAACCCTTGTTTTATCTACAAATGAAAATTTTAAAAAATATGCAATTTATGGACACATGGCTGAGTACTGAATGTAAAAATATATACAGATGATGCCTATTATGAAGGTTATTCTGTAATGCATCAGAGTATTTTCAATATAATTTTACTTTTGGTTTTTGTTTCAATGCTATATTGAAATACAGATTAGGAGGATTATTTGCAAGTGTGATTTTTTTTTTTTAACCACTTATCTATCATAATTTTAATGGAGACAAGCAGTTATTTGATTGTACTACTAATTCATCACACCTCTACACCACCACTGGGGCCATCATGCACTGACATCTTCCTGCCTTGCCCAATATACCACCACTGGGGCCATTGTGCACTGACACCATCTGTCTGCTTTGCCCTGTGTACCACTATTGGGACCTGATTCAACCTGCTATCTCCTGTCATATCCCCAACAATAATAATGGGGTCTGACCAATCTTGCTTCCTCCTGTAATATCCCCAACTAAAACACTGGGGTCTGACGGCCCATCCAGCAGCAGCCTTTGACTGCTATTCCCCAACACCAACAGCACAAGGATCTGGCAGCACATTTAGCAGCAGCCTTTCCACAAACACTATAGCAGGGCCTTGGCTTCACTGAGATCATCTGCTTGCTTTTCCCCAATCAATCACCACCATAGGGTCCTGACCCCTCTGAGATTCTCTGCCTGCCTTTCCCCAAACACTGCCATTGATGCATGTATTTATTTAAAACTTTTATATACCATTGTTCTATATTCTATCACAATGGTTTACATAAAGGTCAAATAAAATCAAACATAAAAAGTACAATAAATATCAAAACAGCTAAATGTCATAATAAAGTTGAGTACAATAAATATCTAATGAAAACAGGTACATTACATAATAAAATTAAAGAAATAAAAAAGACATACAAATACAATTGATGACATGCCTCATTTGTCATTCAACAAACTTTGCCCAATCAATCAATTTATTCCTCACTTATCAGGAGCATTAGAAAAGGCCAGTCATATTAGTTAGGGGCCGATGCAATATGGTGCACTGAGCTGAGCACACAGTTAACGTGCAGTTGGACACAGGTAGAATAGGTGCTAATCAATCCCCTAATGCAATAAGGGGACTAGTTTGTTAAATTGTTACCGTACGATGATGGCACATCATTAAATTGTAACCTATACCACCCATTTTTTTTATCTTGCCTTACTGTAAACCATTGTGATGGTTATCTAACCAAACGATGGTATAGAAGAATTTTTAAATAAATAAATAAATATTCAACACGTCTTAATGTGGAGTGAATGCAATAGCGCTCTTCACATGCAAATGCATGTGCATGAGGCTATTAGGCATTCACTCCCGATGCAAAAAGAAAAATGTGCGCCTTCAATGCATATTTGTCATCTATTAACGCCTGCCAGGAGCAGGCGTTAATAGATATGCGCAGCAAAAAAAAGAATACAAATAAAAGAAAAAAAATTGACGATAGGTCCCATCACAAAAACCGACGCCAAGTTTAACGGTGTTGGTTTTCATTACCAGTGGACTAAGACCAATTTCAGATAACCTACAAATTAAGATTTGGTGATTTATCATAACAAAAGCAGCCGATAGGTTGAGTAGGACCAATAGATATGATTGACCATTATAGAAATCTCTTAATACAGTGTCAGAGAGAGAGCAAGAATTAGTGTTTCCGTATTAAAGTTTTTTTCTAAACCTGAATTGGGAGGGAAAAAAAATATTGTGTGTATCAATATGTTATGCAAGTTGAGCCTTTGCAACCTTTTCTAAAATCTTAGCTATGAAAGGAAGGTTAGATATAGGTTTACAATTATCAAAAATATTAGTATCAGAATTTTTCTTGTTTAAAATTGGCTTAACCACTGCACATTTTAGAGGGAGAGGCATCTTGCCTTTAGTTAATGATAAATTAATAATCTTTGTAACAGGGGAAGAAATGGATTGAATGGGCAGTTTTAAAGTTATGGGGAGGATTGAGTCTAAAGGATGTATGGCCAAGTTTAATTTTCTAATAATTGTTTCAACCTAGCTTGATGTTACCCAGGTAGAGCGTCCATAAAGCTAGAGTGGAGAGAACATTGTACAAATCTCATCGTTGTGTGAGTTTCCTCACTCCAAAGGACATCAAGTCTTCACAAGAGAGCACTGTTCTGTTCGTACAACTCACTGCATGTAAAAGTGGCCCCTAACCCCTACACTACAACCTAAACCTCACCTAGAGTTACTATAGTAGCATAAATAGCTGCTTACTATGGTAAACCCCCCCCACCCAGAGGCTCTCTCTCTTTTATCTCCTCTCCCACATTTCAAGTCCTTTCCCAGCCTAAAAATGCCCAAAATGGAATTTGCAAAACATTCACACATTGTGTTATGGGCAAAACACATGATATCGCACAGCTTAATGCAACTGAAAAAGCTATAGTTATTTTTGGTGTTAAAACTGTGCGAGATCGTGCGTTATGGCTTCGCAAAGTGCTTATCGCATGAGTTAAGGTGTTTTTCACATGCGAAAATGCCATAACGCGAATCGATAAGTTACTGAGATACTCCTCAGGTTTTAATATCATTCTTGTCTTTATCTATGGTACTCACCTTCTTTTCATCACTATCCATTGTTCTGCACACGTGCTGGACCACTCTATGAACTATAACTAATTTCATGGCCAATTTGCAGTTCCACTGTACTGTGCACCTGGGTACCTATGATGTGCGTGGCTTACTCCATGACACAAACATATGCCACTGGACTGGTGGATCAGCCAGGTGCAGCCATACCTTGAAAGGGAGAGGCATCCCCCTCTCCTGTTGTCTGTATGCTTGAATGGAATGACTGGTATCTCCCATGCCACTCTGCCTTAATGCTATGCCCATAATCCTACACCTTTGGATCCTTGTGCTGTTTGGCTTTGCTGCCATGCACAGATTTTTCCACCTTCAATTCTTCCTGCCACTGTATCTTCCTGGCATACTCCAGCTCTTACACCTTGAGGTCTTCTTGCCAATCTGGGGTGCTGCTGTGCACCTCTCCTATGCTTTTGATATTTTCATACCACTCTTTCTGGTTCTTGGTGCTTTTATTTGTCCCTTGGGATTTTTCCTGCCACATTTTCTGTTTCCTTCCCCCTTTATGGTGCCTTCGGGTGCCAGTGTCACTTTGCCTCTCATGATGCCATCAAGGATTCATGTTACTCGGGGTGTTTTCCTTCTTCTGCTGTTTCTTTGCTCCTCTCATGGTGCTTTGGAGAACTCCTGCTAATGCTGGAAGCTTAGTATCCCTTTGCTCCTTTGTGGAGCCTTAGGCTAGTATTTTTGCCACTTTTGATGCATAAACATTAGCCCCCTATTATTCCCCCTTCTTACAAGTTTCATTAGAATCACTATTCTGAAGCCCAGAATAAACTGCAATGCTTCCCTCATAGCTTTTAATGGCAAACGAATAAACTAATGCAATGAATAAACAAATATTTTTTTTTTGTATTGAAACTAATGAAATGAATTTAGGTCCCAATGAAATGAATAAACGAACCAAAACAATTTTTTTTTCTTCTGCACATCCCTATCTATTGACCCCACAATGGTCCAATCACACCCATCCACAGCTGGGAAACTCATGCATCCCCCTACCAGCCTCCAACACTCATTATAGTACCCCTCCATCCCCTGCCAAAAACCCACACCTCCACCATGCTTCATCCATATCAGCTTTGGGATACTAAATCCTTGGTGCACCCATAATCCCAGAGGCCGTTGTCCAATGAACATGAAGAGGAATCCCTCCTGTGAAGCCGTACCCGTAGCCCCTGGATAGACTCTCACATCCTGCCTCCTATTGCCCAAAACACTCTCCACTGCAGCTCTCACATTCAAACCCATTTTTCCCTTACAAGCAGCTCTAGCCCGACCCTTTCCTTTGGAACCCTGGCCCGGGCCCTTGCCGCTTCTGGGCACATTCCTACCAATACCATCTGCTGCCGCTATCTCTTAGGAGCTATACACCACGGTCCTACTTTGCCTCCCTGGGTCTTCACTACCTGCCTGTCTCATACATGAGCCTGACTCTGACACACTCGCCCAAGAGGAAGACTCACTAGAAGGAGAAGGCTCTCAAACCAAAGATATCCCTACTGCCGACCTGGTCAATATGCCCGATTAAACATCTGTTTAATCGGGCATATTAAAGCTCAAAACCAATTGCAGAAATTATCAACACATCCCTTTCTCAAGGTTTAGTTCCTAACCAGTTAAAATTGGCAATACTGAAACCATTACTAAAGAAACCAAACGCTTGCCCATCAGACCCAGCTAATTTTAGACCCATCGGAAACTTACCACTTATCGCCAAACTGATGGAAAAAATTGTCAACAAGCAACTGTCAGATTATTTGGAAGATCATAACATTCTATCCCCAGCTCAATATGGATTCCGAAAACGCCTGAACACCGAATCACTCTTACTATCTCTCACTGACACAATCCTCGTTAATCTGGAGAATAAACAATCTTACCTGCTCATTCTTCTGGATCTTTCCGCTGCATTTGATACGGTAAAGCACTCTACTCTAATAGACCAACTAGCCAACATAGGTATCAAAGGCACAGCCCTTAGATGGTTCCATTCCTTCTTAAGCAACAGATTCTACAAAGTAAGGATAAACAACAAAGAATCGCATCCAATCCTGACAGAGCAAGGAGTCCCACAAGGATCATCACTTTCACCCACCCTCTTCAATATCTACCTCCTCCCTCTCTGCCATCTACTCTCAAACCTTAAGCTTACCCATTACCTCTATGCAGACGACATACAAATCCTCCTTCCGATCACAGAATCCCTTCAAAAAACCATCACGTACTGGAACGAATGCCTACAGCCCATCAAAAACCTACTCTCAAGCCTCAACTTAGTATTGAATGCTAATAAAACCGAAATGCTCATTGTCTCCCAAGATCCACGCACAATCTCTTCCAGCCTTTCTCTACCAAACACAAACAACTCGTTCTCATCTGAAGTCAGAGACCTTGGAGCATGGCTAGATAATCATCTAAACCTAAAAAAGTTCGTAAACAATACCACAAAGGACTGCTTTTACAAACTGCAAGTCCTCAAAAAACTTAAACCCCTCCTTCTCCGACTTCAGGCTAGTACTACAATGCATCATTCTTTCCAAGCTCGACTACTGCAACTCCCTGCTACTAGGTATTCCCGCCAACACTATCAAACCATTACAGATGGTTCAGAATTCAGCGGCTAGAATTCTAACTAGCACTAACAAAAAAGATCATATCACCCCAATCCTTCGGAACTTACATTGGCTCCCCATTAAACAAAGGATACTCTATAAGGTACTCACTATCATCCACAAAGCGACAAACAAATTAGCCCCCATCACATTAAGCTCTCAACTCCAACCGCACACTTCCTCCAGACCAATCAGAAGCGCATACAGAGGAACACTGCATGCTCCACAAATAAAATCATCATTGAGCAAACGAGCGCTATCTTCAACAGGCCCACATCAGTGGAACACGCTTCCCCCAGATCTTAGACTAGAACCCAGTCATCAAGAATTCAAAAAAAGACTGAAGACTTTTCTCTTCCAACAAGCTTTCCCAGACGCTTAATCTTACTGTGACTGACAGACTTCCTAATTACTGACAAACTTACTGTGACTGACAGACTTCCTAATTACCAGGTATCCCTTAACCATGGACGCTGTATCAAGTACTATTTTTAAGAATCTGCAACTGGACAATTATCTTTGAGCTCAAAAATTCACTTTATTTCATATATATATTAGGCACTGCTTATATTTATATTTATTGCTACGTTAAATAGTTATACTTCTTATATAAAATATTATATTTCTTTATTTATTACCAGTTAAAATATTATTACTTTATTTAGCACTATGTTAAATTGTCAACCAGTTATACTGTTCCATATGTTATACGGTTCCATGTAAAGCTCCGCTCTTTGTTGAGCAGTTCTTCGTTGTATGTAAACCGGAGTGATTTGTAGTCCCTACAAGAACTTCGGTATATAAAAATTAAAAATAAATAAAATAAAAATCTGCCTCTTCCCACGCCGACCATTAGCATCATCCTTGCCCTCCTCCACCCGCACCACTCCTTTTGAACCTGGTCACATGCTCCTACCTAGCGCTTATCTACGTTTTCTCCCTTCCAGATCTCCTGGAACTCCCAAGAAGGACATTGGATGAATCTCTCGCTGGCTGGAGGCCTCCAATTTCAGCCTCTCCCCCAATGGTCACATCTTCTCCTGCTGGCACTGGCTCTGAAAATGAATCTTGCTGCCTCATCTTTCAATCTCCTCCTCCTGCCCAGGATCTCACCATTACTTGAGACACCTGCAAAACAAAAGGCAGACAGAGGAAAATTAGGAAGTCGATAGAACAGAATAGACCAAGATCAGTGAGGAATGCCGAGCTAATATAAAGAGCATAGGAGTACTCCCGGACGCAATCAGGATTGTCGAAGCCCCTGCTACTTTTGAAATTCCCACAAGGATGCACAGGAGCCCTGGCAACCATTTCAATCAGGCAACAGGAAAAAAGTGGGGTGGGGGGGGGGGAAAGAAAGATGAACATGGTCTAATGTCTATCCAACACTTCCCCTCCCCACCTGCCAACCTAATCACGATTGGGCCAGTGTAGAAAGGGAGTGGGATGGATCTGCCCATTGCCGTATTACCGGCGGCAAACTGGGCAAACTCTGGGCAAACTCAAGACTTGGCTTTTCGTCCAAGCCTTCCCTTAAGCCTAACATTGCAACAATTCTTTCATTTAGCTCTACAGACTAAATGCCCGACCTAGCCATTGTATATTCATGCGTGTTCATTCTCTAGTTTTTTCTGTCCTTTATTTCCTGGCTACCCTAGCCCCCAAGTTCATTCTCACTGTTATTTGTATCTGCGCCTCGGCCTTCTTGTTATATGGTTTTGTTAAGTTTACCCCTAAGTTTGATGTAAACCGGCCTGATATGAAGCTTGTCATGAAGTTCGGTATAGAAAAATGTTAAATAAATAAATAAATAAATAAATAAATAAATAAATAAATAAATAAATATTTTAATGCAAAAAGTGCCAGCAATCGGGAAATTAATACTTAGCCAGCTGAATTCTGGAATGTCTTTGCATCATGCCCATGACGGGTTTGTGTCATGCCCGACACAGCCCTGTGTTTAGAAATTGTTGTTCTGCCTCAGGGGTATGTATCATATGTCCAATCCAGCCAGACTTTGCTGAAATATTTTCTCCCTTACATGGTTCTGTGATATAGTATTATTACACATTTACCCTCGCGCTGTATCCATGCTCTCTAAAATCTGCTATAATGCCACTTTTAATTACTCAAGCTACGCTAGCCAGTTTATTCCTTCATGCACTGTTTCAATAGCTGCTAGATAATTTAATCATCTCAGATGCCTGCTTGCAATCTGTTTGCAATGTTCAACTTTCTCTCCCTACCTGCACCATCGGAGAAATAGTCAAAAGCACCCGGTTTGAAAACAGAATATCCAACACATAGGACATCAGCAACCAAATCAGAGCCAATAAACAAAAAAACCTTATTTATTTAAATAGGTTTCCATTCCATAAGATTTGCAGGGTAAAAATAAATAAATAAAAAACGCTTCCTGCATAACTTCTGGATATTAATCCATTTATGTGGCTCAGGAATTTATGGGATAAAAATTATTCCGCTGGCTAATAATGCAGAGCTTGTTTGAATTTTTCTGTTTGAACTATCCCATATTTTCCACCTGACTGATTTTACGGTTGGTAAAAGGATACACACACAACAGGCAAAGGGGACACAGACCGATTTCATACAGTGTCAGCTGACTGCATGTACTCTAAATTATCACAGCTAGAAAACATATATATATGTATTACCATGACTGATTAGCTAAACTGTATTTGGGTTCAGAGAAATGAGATCAGCTTTTCAAATTTTAATGACTCAGTGCGCGAGTTTGTCTTGGTAAGTTTGAATTAATCAGGTAATCTTTTATTTATTTGATTTATATTCTGCTTTTCAGGCACTTCAAAGCGGAGTGCATTCAGGTACTGAGATATTTAACAATGTAGGTATTTTGCAGCTGTAATAGAAAAGCAGGGCTCGGTAGAATATCCTTCCATAATTGGGGCTCGCCATACCTTTTTGCCATTATTGCCCCTCCCCTCCCCCTCCCTTGATTCACCAATAAAGCCACTTTTTCTTTTCTTTTCTTTTCCAGAAATGCACCTTTATTGAGTGGATAAAAACACCCACACAGCTCTAACAACTTAAACAGAGAATTTGTAAACATATCAAAGCCAAGAGCATAATAACAGCACGCTCATAACACCATGTTAACCCGTGCCTCCACCGGCAACACCTATCACCTGCCTTACTTAAAGCTCAACTACCACTGACCTCTAGGTGAGATGGCTGCCCTCCAACTTTCTGCCACCAGCTGCATTCTTCTCTATGATGTCTGCCGGGACAGGAATGTGAATGCCGCTGCCTTGCCTTGCCTACCTCTGGCTGCCCTTGCAGCCTTGCAAGGCCACCTTTCTGAAGCCTGGGCAACCACTTGACCCAGCCTCCTTTAGGCCTCTCATGACCACTTGTACCATCGTCACGGGACCACATCTACCCCCCACCTTTTCAATGGACTGATGACTCCTGCCAACTACCAGATTCAAGCACCTCCTTTTCTGGCACCTGGGCCCCCAGTTACCAGACCCAGATACCCCTTTAATTGGCGCCTGGAGCCAACAAATGCCACCATCAGACTCAGGTGCTCCCTTTTCCACTGGTACCTGGGGCCCCCAGGATGCTAAATTCCCCCTTTTGAGTCAGTGATGGCCTTCCATAATAGGACCAGTATCTCTTTACATGGTCCCTAACCCTCACTCAACCTACTAAAGCTTCTGTGGCCATTTGCAATGAGAGGATAAAAAAAGTCCATTCCCACACTTGGACCTATAAAAACCAATGGGGCAGATTTTAAAAGCCCTATGCGCGGCGAGCCTATTGTGGGCCTGATTTTAAAAAGCATTTACTCGAGTAAAAACCAGGTTTACTGGAGTAAATTCACTTTACTTGAGTAAGTGGGTTTTTGAAAATTGCTACAATAGTAGCTACATTTACGCATGTAACTCCTTTTGAAAATTACCCCCTTTGCGCGTATGACCCGGGGCTTGAAAAAAAGGGGCGGGGCAGGGGCATAGCCAGAGGCAGGCGCAACTTGAAAATAAAGGTCGGGGTTTTTTTAAGTAGGGCTGGGTAGCAAGTTAGGGAGGGGAAGGGGGGGGCGGAAGGAAAGTTCCCTCCAAGGCCGCTCCGATTTCGGAGCGGCCTCGTAGGGAACAGGGAAAGCCATTGGGCTCCCCTAGGGCTCTGCGCGTGCAAGGTGCATAAGTGTGCACCCCCTTGCGCGCGCCGACCCCGGATTTTATAACGTGCGCGCGGCTGCGCACGCATGTTATAAAATCAGGCGTAGGTACTAAAATCTGGCCCAATGTGCGCAGTGGAGATCTCTTCATGTGCAGTCACGCACCCTCCTAATGCTCCGATCTTTGTAAAGGAAGCCGCTCCAATCTGGAATGAAAGAATGTTGAACACGCTCGGATCTTTGCCAATAGCAGCAAGCCCTTCATGTGATATATTTAGACCCATCTCAATAGCTAAGGAAGGGGCCTGCACGTTGGAGCCTAATTTTTACATATTCATTATTTACCTTAACGGGACAAATAGCAGCTACGTTAGCAGAATTTAAAGTAACCAATGTCGGTCGGTTTTTGACCTCCTGAGCAGAATTTGGACTATGCTGCAAGACCAGAGCTGTAGCCCAGTTTATAGCCTGAACTACCAATTCTCTAATTCTGAGCATACCAAAAAACATCAAACAGAATGTCGTTATCCGTAATTTTTCAAAATTATTCCAAACTAACGATGGAAATGCCTTGACTAGTGCTTTTAATATAGCGGACGTGACTGGCCTTCTTTTGTCTGCCACTACGGGCTGCTGCTTTCAACTAACTCACTAATAACTTTTAATTAAAAAGGAATTGTGAATACATTTGTTGCCCCAAAGCCCGGCAAAAAAAAGCCAATGCCAGACAGGTGCATTCCCACCTGTGACCTGCATATGCCTGTCTCCCTCAGTCGGATTAAAAACTTGGTTACTTCCCTTTCAGTGATTTGCAGGGAGTGTGAGATGCCACACGAAAGACAAAAGTCAAGGAACTGAGTCCAGACCTTCAAATAGCCTCTCCGTGCTCTCCGCCGGCAATGGTCTTGTTAGGGCAGCTATTCCAGGGACCCCCAAGTCCGATCCATGGCGGGATCTATGTGGCTTGATTCTCCACTTCTGGTGCCAGGAACCTGAAAGAAGATCACTGAAAGCACACTAGCGAATCAGTAATGCCATTTTCTATTCCAGGTACATGTAGAGCTTTGAAGACTAGGTTAATACATACAATACCAAATCACACAACAGTCGCAACGCCGTAGGGGAGCGTGTCACGAGTGACTTAATAGCCTGGACCCCACTGCCAGGTTATCTGACCAAAACACCATCTTCTTGCTCTGAAATTGAGGTACTTTCCACAGGTTTATGCAATTGACTGCAGCTATGGGAAATAACTCCAGAAAGGTGATGTCACTCTGATTGCCTAACTTACTCCAGGGTGCGGGCCAAGGCTTTGCACACCATTTGCTGGCTAACCCCTGGATGCACTAAGCCGCAATGATTTTTGCATGGGGGAGAGCCAGGACACCACAATTTTTTTTACTTTCGGAGGTGGGGGGCATAGACCTTTTCTTTTTGCATCGGGGTGCTATTACTGACACTTGGGGGGGGGGGGGGGTGAAGGAGTTTTGACTATCAGGGGATGGCACTGTCACTTGGGATGGGGGCTATGGCAATGGGGGACTTGGGGCCACATTGAATGTTTTGGCTTTGGGGTGGGGGGAAGGTGGCACTGGATCCATTATTTACATTATGGGGAGTTGGGGGCTGCCTCGACTGGCCTCTCACCTCGTATCAAATGCGTTTCAAATAGGTGTTCTTATTTTATTGCAGCTGACCACCTTCTCGGTCGATTGTAATAAAATATTCACATAAAATTGACTAGTAATGTTCTTCTTTGCATTTATTTGCATTATTCATGCATGCAGATTGCATGCAAAGAAAGTCGTAACAGGGGAGGGTATCCTCGCGGGGAGATGCAAAATATCACGTATATTGCTCGATATACGTGATATAAAACGCGTTAGAGTTCTCACGCGGCTTGATGCATCACCCGGTAAGTAAGCCCCCAAATCTGTTTTCACCTGCTGCATCAATGAACAGCTGCATTTTGTGGATAAAAACCAGGAGGATCCTTTCACTTCGTTTTCCCGTTATAGCTGGTTAAAAAGTTCTGCCGTACCCACAGATCAAGTCTTATCCCTGAGTAATCCTAATGACGTGATGACTCTTCCAGATTGTGACAATCTCCTAAGGAAAGGCCTGCCCAATAGCATGATTTTTGCATGTAATATTGGGTTGCTTGTGAGGGTCTGCATTTTCCTAACCATGACTTTCTTAGCTGCTGAGGCAGCGCTGACAACCAGCCTTACACAGGTGTGGAAATCATGTCATCCTTTGCAAAGTGTTGAACTCTTATCCCCAGAAAGGACAAAACCTGTGCTGGGCCCTCACTCTTACGGTGAGGCAGTGGGATGCCAGGTTTTCTGGCTTTTCAGAAGAATGCTTGTAGCACCACATTCTTGGCCTGCGAACCCGTAAACAGAAAATTTTCTGAATGATGGATGGATCTTTCCCTTGCCAATGTCCTGTTCCACTGCTCATTGCACAAAGGTGCTGGATTTCTCAAAATAAGAGCCAGATATGGAGCAGCCCATCTCACAGACATTTATAGAAGTAGTGTTTCTCTTGGAATTGAGAGCCAAAAAGTTAAAAGCAGCTTGGGTCAACTGAGAGTAGCTGGAAGGCTAATTCAATGTCAGCTTTTGCTCTCTAAGCTCCCTGTCCCCAATTCCTCACCATATCCAGGTCCTGGTCGAAAGAAACCGAACAGGGTTTTGAATCCAGATCATCGTTAATTGATCCATCCTCAGGAAATGACAAATGATGGATAATCCAGAATTACCCTGGTTTTTTTTTTTTTTGGGTACAGCACCCAGAGGTGAAATCCTAAAATTAGGGAGGGATTTCTCATTAAATGGAACCGCGACTCTGCCCATGGCACATTCTGAATTAACTTTATGCAAAATGACCTCTTCATTGGCCCTTGCTGATCTGAGATCTGCCTCATTCTTGCCCTCTGGACTCCTATAAAGGATGTGGAAACCTCTAGGAAACACAAATAGAGCCAGCAAATCAACTCAGGATGATCATTTTCCGGTTGTTGCTTTAGATTAGTTAAATTGGATTGGATTAGGGGCCCTATCAATGGCCGACCCCCAACCTGCTGCTGCTGCTCCTATTTCTGCTCGTATCATTGGGAACCAGTGCTGCACTTGCTTTTGGGGTGTCTTGCCCCACAAATGGTGCATGGGTGTCAGAATTTGCAGTTGACCTTGTATTTACAATACCTGCTGTTGATCAGCCTACAAGGCTTGTCTTGCCTGCTTGCTCCCCCCCCACTGCTCCGGGTCTTGGGGCACAGGAGACCCTCTGTGGAGGGTGAAAAAGCAGCCTCCCTGGGGAACCTAACTGGTGCATTGTCTTAGTGACACTAGGCTGGCAGGTATTATCCCTAAACCCAGGTACTGCCTCTTGCACAAGTGTGAAAGGGGTTATTTTAGATAGCCACGGGTCAATATCTTTTTCTGTCCAATTCTGAATTAAGATTCATAGCCATGTTCCACCTGAACTGCTCATCATATCCAAGCCACGCTGTACCCCCATAAGTGTGGTTATGTGCCATGAATAATGTCCTGGTATTTTATCACGGCACAACATTTTTCAGGTATTTTTCCCCTATAGTACTGGATATACTCCTAGAAGCAGAAGACCAGTTTGCATTGTTCTTCAAAATAACCAGTTTATCTTTCTGTGCTAGCCTGATGTATCATGGCATTTCATGTCCAACACCTCGCCTTCTCTCCTGAGCAAGCTGAAAATGTCCACATATTCATTCCTATATATCCTCTCTTTTAATGTCTTGGAGATATGAGCTGACAGCGAGCAACCGCACATCTGGGACAGATTTTACTGTGGAGGATGTTCCTGTTTTTCCTGTCATATTCTTCTGTTCTTTTAGCCCCACTAGATGGGGGAGCTGGCTGGGGGGGGGGGGGGGGTAGGGAGGAGCTGGCAGGAGTATGCCAGTGGAGGGGAGGAAGTGGTTGACTGGCCTTCAGTGGGGGCTGGGGACAATCCACTCTCTTGAAAGACTGGAGAAAATGGAGGAGGAATTGGGGCCTTCAGAAAGTGTGTTTGGGGGAATCACCTCTGTTGAAGGACTGAAGCAGAAGAGAGAGGGGGTGTGGGGTGAGTGCCATGCAGGGGGAGGGGGGTTGAAGAGGCTCTAAAAATGCATACCAGTGACCTGGGGAGGAACAGCTGGAACGCATGGAGGGGGCCACCCTGGTGACATTCTCAAGATGCCTGAAACCTGCTTTGCACTGACCCGCTCAAGATAGCCGCCTGCCACATTCAAAATGGTTGCTTACCCCCTCTTCATGTGGCAGGCAGAACAAGAAAGCACATGGGTGGGACTGCAAAGTTGGCCCTGGTGAACCAGCTCCCCCGGATAGCAGCAGAGGAAGAAGCACCCAACGTGGAAAGCAGCCCAGGGAATCAGCAAAATAGAGTTGGAATGAGGGAAGATGTGAGATAGGGGCAGGAGCTTGGCAGGGAGGAATGATGCTGACGAACTGCAATTGGCAGCAGAGGAAAGAGTACATAGAGCGGAAAACAGCTTGTTGACAGGAAGCAAAATTTGAGGGGGGGTGAAAAATGAGTGCTGAGCAGATGGGGCCAAAGATGAGAGGAGGAAGGTGGCACAGAAAGAAGGAGGGAGGGGACGGGGGTTGGCATGGGCAGATTGCTCATTTATAGGTGTGTGTGTGTGTGGGTGTTTCTTGGAACCAGCAAGTAGGAGGGTGGAGGGAACCAATAGGAGGCAGGGGGAAAGCAATTTGTGGCTGGCCTTGCAGTGTCCCTACTAAGGTGTTCAATACAGAGGGAGGGGGATACTGAAAAACTATTTGTCTAATTTTTAATCAAAGGGGGTGAAGGGGGAGCTGGGCCGAGGGTGAAAAGGTGAGGAGGGAAGGTTTGAAGTGGAATTGAGAGAAGTGCATGAGGGGGAGCTTCCTGATAGGGAACAGGAAAACCACTTCAGTCGGAAGGTGCTATGCTGGACTTGCCTGTGAGCCCTGTTCTGGTACCAGCACCTCGTACTGCAGCCTCCTGTTTTCTGCTCCCTTGTATCACTGTTCTGATACCAGGAACACAGCTTTAGTTGCTGGCACATGTTGTCTCCTGGTCGGGCTCCTAGCTGCTTGCTTATTTTCCGCCCTCTCTATTTACACTATGCTCTCCCACCCCTCCCTTCCTCATTTTAACTTCCCCTTAGGATCCCAGCTGCTAAATCTTTGTTGAATTTTCTTTCCCTTCCTATTTGTTCCTTACATTTTCTCCCTGTCCTCACCAACTGATCCCTGCCTCCCCATGCTTGCTGCAGGACACCTGCCCAGTCATGCAGCCCACACCCTGTCTGGCTAGGCCTCCTTTCATTTTATAAAATGTATAGTAGATTTGCTTTGGTTTATTTTAATCCTGGTCAAATGTATAACTTCAAAAGACAAATCCAGGAATATCCAACATATCAAAAAGACAAGTATTTATCTTGGTTGATCACTGGACCTATGCATACACAGTGCTATGAATCACCATTGCAATGAAAACAGCAGGGAATGCGTTGTAATGCAGACTCTTTGTCTCTCACCCATAGTAGTGAATGAAGGCTAACCTTGTCTCCTACCCTACATGAGTCAACCTGCATTTAAAATACAGAATACTGTAACACCGTAATACTAAAAAATAACCCAACATACCTAATGCACCTGAATGTAACTCGTCTTGAGCTAACTGATGAAAAGGTGTTAGCTAAATCTAAATAATGATGATCATAAATGTATGTTTCATCTAGCATCCTAACTTGGTTCAATGAGACTGCCAATTCCTAAAGACAGATGTAACCATGTTTGTCTTTGCTTATCTGTTTCCTCTGTAGAAACACCTGCAGTCAGTAAGGCAGCAGTACTTAAAGACAGAAGATACCTGTTCTGATATGATCTGATTTTTATTGTAAATCCCTTTGAGTACCACTTCAGAAAGATGAATATCTAAAATGAAATAAACTACACTGATCTACAGGGCCTGAGTTGCTTAAGATTTTCCATAGATAAGCAGCTGAATTAGCCATGCTATCTGGGTACATCCTCCTTGCCACTAGGTGGCAGAGCTCTCCAAGATCACCCAAAGTCTTTTGGTGAGGTGTTCCTTCTTGTATGTTCCCTTGCCTTCTCGAGGCTCCTCAGTCTGTTTTTTTCTGCGCGACTGAATGCATGCGGAAGCCTTTCTCTCCTGTGAGGAAAAATATTTGCGAGAAAAAAATACTGACAAAAAAAGTAACAAAAACTTGGCAGAATACCACAAGGATCACTTTCAACTTAATATGCCTCGTCCACTGGCTTTAAGTTTTGCGACTGTGGGAAAATTTTGTCTGTCACCGATGGACATCAATTTTGCTACATCTGCCTGGGTCCCAGACATGACCAGGCAAACTGCAGGGACTGCAGACACATGCCCCACGGGCGCAGCGTCAAAGAGCTGCACACATTGCCCATCTCAGAGAAAATACATCCGGCTCTTATGCCCCCTCTGAGGCTTCAGCTAGGTCGTCCCTGGGTCTGAAGAAGACACCAAAGGCCCAATCCTATCGAAGGGCCACTTCTGCGGACCTCTAGGTCCAAAACAACCAAAACAAATGTGACTCCTACTGACGCAGGGCTCAGGAGATGCATCGCAGACGTCACGACCACAGTCTGCGTCAAAAGCATCGGAACATCGAAGCCTCGATGCATCTATGAAGCACCAACGCATTGACTGAGCATCCACGCACCGACGCATCAAAGCATTGACGCACACACGATGCTGCATCGAAATTGAAGATAACTGGTGCATTAGTGACCCCCTTGAGGCCTTCGAAGAAACCTGGCGCACAGCCTCTCCAATTGATGCTGCCGACACAGCCTTTAACAAAAAAGCCCAAGAAACATCCAACTGGGCACAAAAGCCACAGAAATCCTTCACCACTATTAGTTGTGGACTTGGAGGATAGTCCGTCCCCTCCACGGCTATCCGGATCCTCTTCTCCCTCCTCTGAAGTTTTTTCTGGAATATCTGCAGCCTCTCATCACCGCAGCATCCCACTAGATAAACAAGCTGGGGATGATGCCAACAGGCTCATAAGAACTTTCCACCTCAAATTCTGTATTGAATGAGCACTAAACTACCTACAGCATACTCACATGGAATAACGTGCTCAATGCTTCAGCTGGGGACTCCCTGACAGCATGGCTAATTCAGCTGCTTATCTATGGAAAAAAGCAAGTTTGCTTACTGTATACGGCGTTTTCCGTAGACAGCAGATGAATTAGCCATGCTGACTCGCCCGCATCCCCGGACAGTTCTGGCATTGCATATCATCTTGCTTTGACACAGACTGAGGAGCCTCGAGGAGGCAAGGGAACATACAAGAAGGAACACCTCACCAAAAGGCTTTTGGTGATCTTGGAGAGCTCTGCCACCTAGTGGCACGGAGGATGTACCCAGATAGCATGGCTAATTCAGCTGCTATCTACAGAAAACACCGTTTACGGTAAGCAAACTTGCTTTTTTTCCCCCTATATTCCTAGAATGGGGGAAAAGCCTTAGTGAATCGGGTCCACAAGGTCTTATACAATAAATACATTTTTCTTAAGCACAGAATGAGGGAAAAGTATGTTTTTTTAAGCATAGCTGATTGTGTCTTAGCTACTTGTAGAATCACAAAGCAGGGTCTTCTTGCTGGATCAAGCATCTCTTGAAACATATGCTGTCTGCTTGTAAATATGAACCAAATTTGATTCTTGCAATAATTAAAAATAGAATACTAAATACTGATTTGCATATCCTCAGTTCTTCAGCTTAAAAGAATTATAGTTAAGATGACCATAGCTTCGTGCCATAAAAAGTGAACTGAACCAGTCTTGGTTTTATTCTTGTGCATGTACAGACTTTTAATCTGCTTAGGTGGCATAGTCACAGTGTGTTCAGCACTCGATAGCTGGGTATATTCATTGGCTGCTAGATAGCAGGATAAGTCACTTATCTGGCTATCTTTTAGCCACATAAAAAGTAGGCAGGCAGTGGGTGGATCAGGGCTGGTTAAGTTAATTGGATAAGTTAGACCAGCCATAGAGGTGGATATAAATTATCTGACTAAGTAGCAATTTGTGCCTAGATATTCAGCAGCATAGTCGTGCCACTGAATATCCCTTGTAACTTAGCCGGATATGCTATTTCTGGTTAAGTTACTTAGCCAGAGACGGCTGAATATTGGGCCCGTTGTTTTTAAGAGAAACTGAAGTTAGAAGTCCATGGATGTGAAAGGGTAAAACCAATGAAGATAACTCAAATAAATCTGCACTGCTCCCATATATGCATGTATACGGACACACGAAGATCTAGTATAGTATTTTATAACCTGCACATATCTAGTCTGCACAAATTATAAAATACACGCATGTCCCCTCCCACCCACACATGCACATATGTTTCATTACACACTAATAACAGGAATGCTTTGAAAGCATGTACCTTTTCTACATATTTTATAAATATATGTACCTATATTTTATGCGGGAAAAAAATTAGAACTTGTTTGCATAAAACCCTGATTGCTACACAGAAGTCAGCATATTTTAAAATATAGGTGCATAATTGAAATCACCAGTTTGCTGATACCTCCACCAGGTCACCCAGACTGTTTCCAGTACCTTGACACCTTCTTTGTACTTCATCCCAAACTCCCACACCCACCCAGACCTCCCATCCCACAATAATTAGATAATTAGCATATGTAAAATTGCATGAATGTTGCCTAATGTATTTACGTAAATCTCTTGCCAAACACAAGTTAAACACTCTCCTCTTGTCCCCTTCTCAGAACGTTCCATAGACTGCCCCAATTTTGCTCAGGTAAATGTGGGCACAAAGCAGAAAACGCTCACTTGTTTTGATGTTTATAAAATAGCATGTACACCAGTTCAAGCTACTTACGCTACACATGTATATGCTAACTTGAAAGTGTCCCTTTCCATATGGAACTAGCTGGTTGCCTTAACACTAAAAGAAACAAGTCCCAAACATGCCAACTAAGTTGCCATAATTGGGCAATCATGCTTAAATACAGGGGTTGCCAACCTTTCAGGGAGCACGGACCCCTTTTCAGCTTCAAAAAGATCTATGTACCTCCACACACTTCTCTTTAATTTCTGCATGCCATAACAAAAGAAATAATGAGATGCACTCCAGAATCATTCACAGGGCCTGATTTTAAAAAGCATGTACACGTTTAAAATTAGGTTTTAACACGGGTAAATGCACGTTACCCGGGTAAGTGGGCTTGTGGAAATTGCTACGCCATTGAATTGTTCATAGGTTATTCACATGTAAGTGCACTTTACACACGTTAATGGCTTTTCAAAATTGCTACGATGGTACTTACACGTGTAACTCCTTTGAAATTATCTCCATAGGGCCAGATCTTAAAATCTACGCCCGATTTTATGACATGATTGCGCTGCCTCGTGCATGTTATAAAATCCAGGCTCAGCGCGCACAAGGGGATGCACACGTGTGCACCTTTCGCACTCCAAGCCCGAGGGGATCCCCGATCACTTTCCCCGTTCCTTCCAAGGCCGCTCCAAAATCGGAGCGGCCTTGGAGGGTAGGGGCGTGCATTTGGTCCCTACATATTGGCAATCCGCAACAGATGTGGCCACATTCGTTGTATTCGTGGGGAAGCGAAACGTATCGCGATTCCCCACGAATACACAAATCTTCGCTGAATTATTCGGCCGCCTAAAGAAACCACCCCCACCCTCCTGACCCCCCACCCAAGACTTACCAACACTCCCTGGTGGTCCAGCGGGGGATCCGGGAGCCATCCCCTGCTCTCATACCCTTGGTACTGGTTTCAAAATGGCGCCGATAGCCTTTGACCTACTATGTCACAGGGGCTACCGGTGCCATTGGTCAGCCCCTATCACATGGCCATTGGCGCCATCTTGTGCTCCTACCATGTAACGGGCTGACCAATGGCACCGGTAGCCCCTGTGACATAGTAAGGGCAAAGGCTATCGGCACCATTTTGATTACTGGCAGCCGACGGTCCGAGTGCAGGAGGTCGCTCCCGGCCCCTTCCTGGACCACCAGGGACTTTTTTGGTAAGTCTTGGGGGAACCTCCTGATCCCCCACAAGACTTGCCAAAAGTCCAGCGGGGGTCCGGGAGCGACCTCCTGCATTCGGACCATCAGATGCCTCTCCCTGGTGGTCCAGCGGGGGTCTGGGAGTGACCACCTGCACTCCGGCTGTCGGATGCCAGTACTCAAAAGGGCGCCGATCGCCTTTGCCCTCACTATGTCACAGGGGTGAGGGTATGAGTGCAGGGGATGGCTCCCGGACCCCCCGCTGGACCACCAGGGAGTGGCAATCTGACGATAAGTCTTGGGGGGGGGTCAGGAGGGTGGGGGGTTGTAGTTAATTTAATTTTAGTGGGGGACCGAATCGAAATGGATGTATTAACACATCGGGGCGCCATACGTCCGAATTCAACGTATCCGCCCCCCGACGAATCCGAATCCCGAATGCAACGTATGGCGTCCCTCTGCACATCCCTATTGCAGAGAACTTTTTTCCGGCCTCCCCCACCTTCCCCTCCCTTCCCTATCTAACCCAACCCCCATCCCTAACTAAATCCCCCCCCCATCTTTACTCCAAAAGTTACGCGTGCCTGAGGCAGGCGTAACTTGCCCGCGCTGGTGGGCTGTGCCGGAGCTCTCGACCCCCACCCCCGGACCGCTGCCATGCTTATGGCCACACCCCTGGTCCACCGCCATGCCCACGGCCATGCCTGCAGACCGCCCCTTTTTGCAAGCCCCGGGACATACGTGCGTCCCGGGGCTTGCGTCGCGCCGCTGAGCCTATGCAAAATAGGCTCGGGAGCGCGCAGGGGCAGATTTCTCAGGTTACGCTCGTATGTTGCGCGTGTAGCCTTTGAAAACCAGCCCCATAATGTATAAAACTTTGATCTAAACTGAATACATAGGGAGGGCAATTTCCAAAGCTATTTTAAAATTACCCTCATAATTAAAGGCTGAGGACATTCTACCTTCCAGTCCAGCTGCAATAGGAAAAAGGAAGCCAGTTAAAAAAAAAAGAAAGTTCCAGGTTGGCAGCTTGGTATGGCCTGGCAGAAAACCAGCCCTGGTACCTGCAGACCTGCAGTCTAATTTTCAAAGGGAAACTGCCCACAGAGTTTCCTCCTGAAAGCTTGGGCCAGTGGGGGAAAGCCAGTACTTCTGTTCCTGAGTACTTTTCATCTACTTTGAAAGAGATGCAGAATGCAAGCATGAAAGTGGACATTAAATCCCCGATGGACTCTCCCTTTGAAGGGGTTCAATTCGTGGCCCCCCCGAAGAATGAAACAACTGAAAGTCTTCCGACTAATCATGCCAGCAGTGAAACGCACAGCCATTTTGAACGTACTAATGTTTGCAACGCAAATGACACGTAATGCGTAGTGACGCAGTTGCGCACTAACACGTAACGTAACGTAACTCCATTTTGGAATAAGAATTTGTATTGTATTAATACGAATGCCGCTGTAAAATGTCTAACACGTCAATTAAATGACGAAACGATAATATGATCATAAGCTACACCTCCTAGAGGACCACGCTAGCTAATGCTTGTTCAGCAGTTTGTGAATTGTTTGTTCAGCAAAAATCAGAACGCATGTGTGAAAGATAAGAGTTGTAAAGTGCATAAAAGTTTGCTCCCGAGGGGGCGTGGCATGCAGTTTGTACTGAGCCTTTGTCTTAGCTGCATCTTGCTGGCAATAAAAAGTCTATCTTTACGGATCAGTTGTCTGGGCCTCCTTACTGACTAAAAGAGACGGTTACATTTGGCGAGCCAGCTAGGAGGTACCGGGGACGCTATTTTAGCTCCCCAGTGGGTCCGGTAGGTTGGTGGCGGAGCGATCTCCCAGACGCACCTGGTGAGTGGCCACCGCTGAGTTCAGCGATCAGGTTTCTGAGGGGACCGTTCCACAGACATTCTTCTGAGACCTCTGGGCTGGTGATCCGGGAAGAAGGCTTTCGTGACGATCGGAAGAACCCTGCAGGCGAGTATTGTGGGAATGGTGGGAGAAGTGAAGGATAGCTAAAAGAGTAGCAAATAACCAGGTCCATCCCCAAGCGGACCGAGGGGCTTTGATCACACCCCACGCCGTGGGTTAGTAGGAATCGTATTCCGAAAGCCCATGCGCATAAAAAGGAAATTATAAGTAAAGTGTATAATAGCGGGAATAGGTTTCTTGTTGTGTGAAAGAGAGTGAATGGCCTCGCAGTTCTAGACCGGGCGACCGCGTTCTAGTCGGGGCAATTGTGACCCTTTTGTGTCTGGCAGATACGGACCCCTTACCTATCCGTCTTCCCTTCCCTTCTCTGTCTGTGATTCTATCCTAATGGGAGGGGGCTACTCAACTCCGCTAAAAGCTATGACGGAGCACTATAGTGAAGTGTTCGATAAACATAAATGTACGAAACCCGGAATGATTCAGCGATGCACCCATAGGTGGCCCAGTTTGTGTGTAAATTGGCCTCCGGCAGGAACTTTCAATTTCCAAACGGCCACAAGGGTCCTGAATATAGTTACGCAAGAAGGGAATCCGGGTTGCCCTGAGGATAAGCCGTACATAACTGCTTGGATTGCAGTCATTGAGAATCCTCCGTCATGGGCAAAGAAGTTAGTGGAGGGAGCCGCCCTCGTAATGGTGGTGCAAGTGAACAAAATGGGAGACCGGAAGTCCCCAAAGGGAAGGGCAGCCATCTTGGGAAGGGCAGCCATCTTGGGAATACAAGACCATGCGTCAGCTGCGGCGGCCATGTTTGTAGTGCAAGGGAATGCACGGACTCAAGAAAAAAAAATTAAACCCCTACCGTCCGCAGTACTGTCTGACGCAGAACATCTTCTGCCGCCACCGTATGTCCCTAGCTTCCCTCAAGCTTACAATGCGCCACCAGGTCCCTCAGCCCCCGCCAATGCCCAAGCTGATCCCAAGCTAGTTGAACTAGTGCCGATTCCCGAAGCACGGCTTGAAGCGGCAGCGGCAAAAGTTGAAGACTGCGGCGAATCGTCCGTGGCAGGCGGTACTCGCAGTAAAACCCAAGCCACAAGCTTGCAGCTACCAATTAGGGAAACGACCACCGTAGTTCCCGTGGTCCCGACTGAAGAAAAACGAATATCATACTACGCAAACAATAAGTTATTTACCTACATACCTTTTACTTCCAGTGATCTTTTTAACTGGAAACAGCTTGGCCCCTCTTACGCTGATAAACCAGATCAGATGATAGATTTTTTAAGGGGAATTTTTGCAGCCCATAACCCCAACTGGGCTGACATTCGGCATCTAGCCTCTATTCTTTTTACCCACTGAAGAGCGCCGACAAATACAATTAAATCTGGAAGAGGCAGCTCGATTAGGAGCTGGGGCAAGATGGTAATCCTGATGAAGTAGTGAGAGCACAAGCCCCGGTTGCCGATCCCAACTGGGATTTCCAGACCGCAGCAGGGCGCGAGCGCATTGCTGCATACCAAATCGCCTTTTTGAAGCTTTAAAGAAAGGAAAGAAGAAAGTTGTGAACATGGGAAAGATCCAAGACGTGGTGCAACGGAGAGACGAGACCCCCGGAATCTTTTTGGAGCGATTGATGGGACGCATATCGGCAATACAGTCCATTTGATCCAGAGGACCCCAAAAGTCAGTCCGTCATAGTGATGAGTTTCGTCGGACAGTCTTATCCCGATATCCGCCGGAAGTTACAGAAGTCAGAAGGATTCGAGGGAATGACTATTAGCCAATTAAAAGCCATGGCCGACAAAGTCTATGTAAACCGAGAGCCGGACGGAGAAAAGAAGGAAAAGAAGAAAGTAGAAAGTTAAGAGAAAGTGTTAGTCTGTTAGCCGCAGCGCTGGAAGAAACTAATTTCGGGAACTCGTCCAGGCACTACCAAGGATATCCTGGACCGAGAGGAAGGTGCAGGTCGCCCTCGAGAGGGCCGCTCAGAGGACTGAGCAAGTAGAGGAGGATCGTTCAGAGGTGGAAGGATGCCGTTGGGGGCCAATCAATGTGCATTCTGCAGACAAGAAGGACACTGGAAGTCTGAATGCCCGGAAGTCCCTGCAAATGAAGCAGGAAGGATATACTCCGTCCAAACCAAAAGAAGCTGAATGGCAGATGGCCGTAGGGGAAACTTCTGGCGAAGACAGTGAAACATGACTAGACAGGGGAAATCTTCCCCTGGATCCCTTAGTAGATATCAAAGTAGGGACTGAGGACGTTTAAAGGATTGTTAGACACCGGGGCACAAAGATCAGTCATGACTAACCGCTATCACCACGCCCACTTCAAAAAATATTTCCATCGTAGGAGCCTCTGGAAAGCCACATCATCGCTCCTTTTCTCCAAAAACGACAGGTTCGAGTAGGGGGACAATTAGTATCCCATCAGTTCCTCTATGTCCCCGGATGCCCAATCCCACTCATAGGGAGAGACCTTCTTTGCAAATTAAGAGCCAATTTGCAATTCGAATCTACTGGAGAAATCAAAGCCTCCTTCGCTGATAACCCAGTCTCTCTCATTTGCCCGCTCCAAGAAGAATGGAGATTACATCTTCCTGTAGTTGAGCACATCATTACGCACCGCTATGAGAGAACATCCTTAACGAAAAGCGCAGACAGCTGATGGATAGTGTACCTAAAGTGTGGGCCGAACAAAACCCAGGAGGAATAGCCATCAATGCTACCCTATTTGGATCGAGATGAAACAGAATGCACAGGTGATCAATCAACCTCAATACCCCATTCCATATATGGCCAGGCAAGGAATCCAGATACATCTGCAGAGACTGTACGATTTGGGCATTCTCCGACATCCGATCTGCTTGGAACACCCCTTGTTGCCCGTAAAGAAACCTGGATCTGATGATTATCGACCAGTACAAGACCTGAGGAAAGTGAATAGTCAAGTAGAGGATCTAGTAGCCCTCGTGCCAAATCCATATTCAATCCTAGCCCAAGTCTCACCTGCATCAAAGTGGTACAGTGTCATTGATCTCAAAGATGCCTTCTTCTCCGTCCCGGTGGCGGAGGAATGTCAAAGATTTTCGCTTTCAAATGGAAAAATGCACCTACTGGAATAAAGCAGCAGTACACATGGACTCGTTTGCCTCAAGGGTTTAGGCACTCACCTACGCTGTTCGGTGAGCAACTGGCAAAAGACTTGAAGATGTACCAAGTCATGTATGGGCCAGTAATACAATACGTGGATGATCTTCTGTTGTTTCGAGAGACGTATCTCGAATGTGCAGTATCCACTCTTCAGCTGCTAAAGACGTTGTACTCAAAAGGATATCGTGCAAGTAAAAAGAAAGCGCAAATCTGTGAGTTGGAAGTAGAGTATTTAGGCTTCCAAATCCGTGGAGGAACCCGTTGTCTGGGAATTTCTCGCACCAGTTCGATAAGAGGTCAACCTGTACCCACTTGCAAGAAAGAACTCCGAGCGTTCCTTGGAGCTGCAGGATACTGTAGACTGTGGATTGCTAACTATGCAGTTATTGCTCAACCCCTGTACGACAAATTGCGGGGTAAAGAAACTGAGTCCCAACCTTTTCAATGGGAAGGACATGAACTAGCAAGCTTACGTCAATTAAAAGAAGCCTTAATTGAACCACCTGCTCTAGGATTGCCGATGTAATGAAACCATTCCATCTATTCGTCGATGAAAAAAAGGGAATGGCCATTGGGGTATTGACTCAAACTTTAGGCTCATGGGAGCGACCTGTTGCATATCTCTCAAAAGGAATGGACAATGTAGCAAAAGGATGGCCTGGGTGTCTTCGAAGCATCGCGGCTGCATGTTTACTCATTCCAGAAGCAGTCAAATTAACTTTTGGTCAAACTCTGAACGTAACAACTCCCCATACATTCAAGGACTGCTAGAGACTCATGGGCCAAAATGGATGACTAATTCACGTCTCGTAAAGTATCAAGCTTTGTTATGTGAAACTCCAGAAATTCAAATACAGGACAGTAAAAATCTGAATCCTGCAACTTTACTCCCAACTCCCACTTCAGTCACTCATAAGTGTGAGGAAATCATGGCTACAGTACATTCCAGCCGACCCGATCTACGCGATCAACCTTGGCAGGGAGCCTGGACTTTGTTCCCTGATGGAAGTAGCCAGGTTCTAAATGGTGCCCGGGTCGCTGGATATGCTGTGGTCTCCGAGGACGACATTATCGAAGCAGAGCCCCTACCCCAGGGGACATCAGCGCAAAAAGCAGAACTCATTGCGCTCACCAGGGCTCTACAATTGGCAGAGGGAAAAACTGTTAACATTTATACTGACTCAAAGTACGCTTTCCTTACTATCCAAGTACATGGAGCCTTATACAAGGAACGCGGATTCCTAACTTCTGAAGGGAAACAACTAGCTAATGCATCTGAAATACATCAATTGCTAGATGCCGTGTGGGCACCAAAGAAGGTAGCTGTCATGCATTGTAAAGCCCACACCGGGAAATCAGATCCCATCGCCAAAGGAAACCAATGGGCAGATAAGACAGCAAAAGAAGTAGCACGTGCACGTGATTACACACCTCAACTAAAACTTGCCCACTTCTGCAATTTCCGGTTGAAATCCCTGTCTATTCGGCAGAAGAAAATGACTGGGCACAAACTGAACAATTCCGCCAGCAGGATGGTTGGTGGATTGTGCAAGGAGATCGGGTGTGGATACCCGACGCACTGGCTTGGACCATTGTCCAAGCCAATGAAGGGTCCAAGTTCATTGGACCAAGGCCAATGAACTTGCTTCTTTCTTTCAACAGAAGATCACAAATACCCTGGCTCTCCTACCAACCAACACCACCACATACTCTACATTCTCCACCACTCACTCCCATACTGGAATCAAGCTCGACAACTTCGATCTGACATCTCCCGGGGAGATTGAATCTCCTTAAGAAACAGAAACCATCTAGCCATCCAGCAGACAATATACCATCCAAACTCCTGCTACTGATTCCAAACATGATTGCAGGACCTCTAGCTAATATTATAAACTGCTCATTAGCTCAAGGGAGATACCCAGATAGCTTAAAATCCGCTTCCCTTAAACCCCTCCTCAAGAAGCATAACTTAGACCCCAAAGAACCTGCTAACTTCCGCCCCATCTCAAATCTACCGTTCTTAGCCAAACTTACAGAGAAACTGGTTAACACTCAGCTATCAGAATATCTAGAGGATCACAACATCCTATTCCCTCCCAATACGGATTCCGCAAATCTCGCAATACAGAAACACTCCTCATTTCCTTAACAGACCATATCATTCTGGGATTAGACAAGGGCCATTCCTTCCTCCTAGTTCTATTGGACATCTCGGCAGCCTTCGACACCGTCAACCACACCATCCTTCTGACTCTCCTAGCAGAAATAGGTATATCAGGTTCAGCCCTCAGTTGGTTCACGTCTTTCCTTAGTAACAGAAGTTACAAAGTTAAAAAAATAATAAAGAATCTCCTTCAACAGGTCCTCACTCGGAGTACCCCAAGGATCATCGTTATCACCCACTCTCTTTAATATATACCTCCTCCCACTCTGTCAGCTTCTAACAGACCTTAACCTTATTCATTTTCTGTATGCAGATGACGTGCAGATTTTGATTCCGATAACAGAATCCATCGCAAAATCACTCTCACTCTGGAACAACTGCCTAAATCGGATCACCAGCCTTCTTAACAGCCTCAACTTGGTCCTTAACGCATCCAAGACCGAACTCCTCCTCATCTCCTCTAACCAAGACAACCCACTCCCACAGACCATCCTTAACACCCAGCTCATGCATACCCACGTACGAGATCTCGGGGTGTTACTAGACAACCGCTTAAACCTCAAGAAAATGATCAACACCACAACCAAAGATTGTTTCTACAGGCTTCAAGTCCTAAAAAGACTCAAACCCCTACTTTTTTTCCACGACTTCAGAACAGTCTGCAAGCCTTGATATTTGCTAAAATCGACTACTGCAGTGCACTCCTCTTGGGACTCCCCAGCTCTACCAAGCCGCTACAGTTGATACAGAACGCTGCCGCAAGAATCTTGACTAACACCAACCGGGGAGAACACATATCTCCCATCCTACGTAACCTACACTGGCTCCCAGTGAAGTACAGAATCCTCCACAAATCACTCACTTTAATCCACAAAGTCATCTACAATCACTTGCATCTGGACCTCGAATTCCCCCTCAATCTCCACCTCACCAACAGACCGACTAGAGAAATATATAAAGGAACCCTACAGACCCCACCTACAAAAGCACACGCCTCATCTCAACTAAAGACCGATCCTTTTCAACAGCAGGCCCAACTATCTGGAACGACATCCCAGCTGACCTCAGAATGGAGCCCTGCCTACCAACATTCAAGAAAAAACTTAAGACCTGGCTTTTCCGCCAAGCCTTCTCAGATACCCATGACACACAATAGTCGACAGAACTTCCTTTAGGAGCAATGGATTTCCATTTTACCCCTAAGACCAGAATAAGAGCCTCCTGACTGCTCTGTTTATACTAATAATTCTCCGCTATCTCTAGCCTTTCCTTCCTTCCAGCAGTCTATGCCTCCAAGTTTAATTTCCCTGTTAAATGTAACTTTGCTTTTTCATGTTCAACCTTTTGTTTTGGTTACTGTTCTTGGTTCAGTTCCCCTATTCGATGTGAACCGACCTGATATGGTCTCTACCATGAAGGTCGGTATAGAAAAGTGTTAAATAAATAAATTAAATTGTCAAAGAAGCCCACAATAAAACTCATCTTGGTCGCGATGCATTAGCAACTCTATTGGCAAAAACTTACTACATTAACAGACTCATACAGCTAACTAAATATGCTGTCAATCAATGTGTCACCTGTGCAAGAACAATCCAAGAAATGGACCTGGTCCAGCCCCTGGACATAACTACGAGGGACTATCCGTTCCAAGTTTGCCAAATTGACTTCACCCACATGACTCCTTCAAAGGATACAAAGCAATGCTGGTAGCTGTCTGTACTTATATTGGATGGATCGAAGCCGTACCTACGCGAACTGAGACTGCTAAGGAGGTAGGTCTTTGCTTCTCCATAAAATCTTACCACGATACGGATTACCACGGCAAATAAATTCAGACAACGGACCAGCCTTCACCAGTGAAGTCACACGACGACTGAGTCAATTTTGGGTGTCCGATGGCACCTGCACTGCGCTTGGAGACCTCAGAGTAGCGGAGCAGTTGAACGAGCTAACAGGACTTTAAAGAATCAGTTAGCTAAATTGTGTCAAGAAACAAAAACTAAATGGCCAGACATCCTGCCATTAGCTTTACTCCATGTTCGATGCACTCCAAGAAAGTCTGGTCTAACACCTTATGAAATGAGTATGCAAGACCTCCACCCCTTCCATCTTTTCCTGAATCATTGCAGATACAAGGGAGATGTCTCTCAGTAACCAACTCAAAGGACTATAAACACAGTCATTGCAATTCAAAATTACACTGTGACACTGAGCCATTAGTCCTGCTAACCCGATCACCATTCCAGGTCGGGATCTGTGTAGATCAAAGATTGGGATGAGTTGATTTCCTCCACCCGATGG